>NC_141757.1:100013910-100321410 GCF_982258835.1 Parasteatoda tepidariorum
TTTTTTGAAACTTAAAGCTCAGAAAAACGAAAAAATGTATTTAAAATTGTTTATTTTAAAATCATAATGGATATTTTATTGTTTTAAGGAGTTATATTGTGCCAAAAGTTAAAAATTCTAACAATTAACACGTAAACTAGATCACGAAATCACTACACGTAAACTAGATCATTAAGTATATAAAGATAAACGATTATCCGTATCTAATAAATTATTCCATTCACAAATACATTCAATTTTTTTTTCTCATATATGGGTCATTCTCACAAAAACAGTCATTTTCATGTCCCCAGTATATTTTATGTTTGTTTTACAGCTTACGAAAATAAAAAAGAATTCTGGGAAAGTGTCCTTCAGAATGCAAGCTAACAAAAGAATAAAAATAAAATTATCAATTTTTATTTTTTATTTATTTTAGGTAATTACAATATACCAATATGTCATTCCCTCACTTGTCCCCACTGCTGATTTAAAAAATTAAAAAAATTGTTTCTGAAAAAATTTTTTTTTTTTACAAATTCGTGTTTTTTATTTCAGAATACTTAAATATAGAATTCAGAAAATTAATTTTAAATTTAATTTCTGACAAAAATATTAACACAGCACTATTTTAAACTTTGTCCCCAGTGTTTCGCGTCATTCCCTCACAACAATGTTTTTATCACCTGCAATCTTCTTAGAATAAAAATATTTTAATAAAAACTTCAGAAGTTAACAACTGGCATCATAGAACAAAATTGCAGTATGTTTCCATCTTCAAATTAAAGAAGCTTTGCTGTGGAATAAATTTGAATGAATCAAACCAGGTAAAATTTTTTACATTTGTCATTCCCTCATGTCATTTTTTAGAGTAAAATAAAATACAACTTCATCGAGAAAGTGGACAATTATATGTTGCTTTCTTGTATGAATATAATTGTATGTGATTGACTTCAGAAATTAATTAGGCCTAACTGTTATTTTTAAATTTTATTGAATTCGTCATTCCCTCACTAGTGTATAAAGTGAGGGAATGATTCAAGATGAGTATATTATTAAATTTTTTTTTGTTCAATCGTGCCAGCCAATTTTATTTCCCAAACCTGTAAAAACTATTAAGTATATAAGACTAAATTATAATAAATATTAGATATACTTAGTATGTTATCATTTTCAAACTTTAGGTAGATGCAACTTAGATAAAAACATGTATTAAAATAAAATATCATTCCCTCACTATTAGTGTCATTCCCTCACTTTTTAAGTAGTGAAAATAATTAATTTACTTATTAATTAATTTGAAAAATAAACTAAAGAATTAATAAATTAATTAATAAAATTAATTTATTGATTAAATTTATTAATTAATTATTATAAATTAATTAATTATCAATTAATTATTTAAAAAATTAATTAACTTAAATATTAAGTATAATTTATAGGATATATACTTTCTTTATAATGCCATTACATATTTCTATTAATATAAAAAGTTTCAGAGCTTTTTATTCACTTTACTTTTTTGGGATTTTATGAGCTGAAAAATGACAGTTTTTGTGAGAATGACCCATATAAAAGAGACGGCTTTTTTTTCCTCAAAGAATAATCATTGTGCAGATCTGCCAACTTCAAAATGACTGAAACAGTTTTTTCGGCGATATAAGATGCGAGAATGTTACTGCAAGTTTTGAAAAAAGTGGTCACTTCATACTTGTCAGCTGTCGAATTTTCTGTTCTCAATTGCTCCAGAGTAGAAAAAAACTTCCAAATTTTAAAGAAATTGTGCAAACTTAAAAAAAAATATCTTAAAAAAATGTATATAAAATATAATTTGCTCAATGTAATAGATTAATTACTGTTTCTAGAACTTGCAGCATGCACACAAGGTTATAATGTAACATTTTAGCAATTACATGCAAACTAGGATATGCTTCTTTCTTTGGCAGCAACATGAGATGAAACCATCTTTAAAGTATGTGAAGCCAAACGAGGATCCGTATCTAACAAATTATTCCATTCACAAGTACTTTCAATTTGAGTAAAACTCTCACATATAAATTGGATGGCTTTTTCTTTCAAAGCATTATCATTGTGCATATCTGCCAACTTCAAAATGACTGAAACAGTTTTGTTGGCGATATAAGATGCGAGAATGTTACTGCAAGTTTTGAAAAGAGTGGTCACTTCATACTTGTCAGCAGTCGAATACAATGACACGACAGTATCGAATTCTCTGTTCTCAATTACTCCTGTGTAGAGAAAAATAAGAAAAACATCAAAAACGGATTTCTCAATATCAGTAATCGTGACATTGCTTAAATTTTTTTCTTTCATATTTTGTTCGAACATCTTCTTAAACACGGGTGATCTGGCAGAGAGTACTGTTTTATGACCATACAAATTATCGTCACCGAAACTAAATGAAACATCAGAGAACAAATTGTTCTGATACGAATATTTGAGATTACTTTGAAGTTCGGTTAAATTCATAGCAGAGTCTCGGTCACTTTCGGTTTTCTTTTTCGGACAGCAATTATGAATGAAAATGCTACCCTTAATTATAAGTTTATTATCATTTATTATAAAACTATTACCTTTCATTCCTGTAACGGAACTAGCATGACTGGGTCTCTTCATAGAATTACAATAAAAAGCATCCTGCTTTTGGCGAGGAAATATTTTCTCAAATGATTCTTTTTGATAAACTTTTGCATAAGAATTCTGGATTTCGAAAAACAGTGAAGCTTTCACATCCCAATCGTTGAAATCAGTTCTTTTTAATCCTACTTGCATTGAACTGGATTGGCTGCTGTGGTAATAATTAGAATCATTTCGGGTTGTTGTTAAAACAATTTTCCACGAACTTTTACAATCATGGGTTGATTGTAATTCTGAGCTACCATATGCTTCCATATTTCTTAGGGATGAAAAGTTATCGATCTTTATTTCAAATACAATACACTCATTCGAACTTGATCGACCAGTAACATTTAAAGTAAATGGCTTCGAAGCCATTTTTTAACTCGTAGGAACTACACCGCTTAGGTTTCTAACTAAATAAAAATTTTAGAACAGAATTTATCGACGAAGCAAAGAACAAAAAACCACGTGACTTATGACAAGCCGTAAGATAGCGAACGTGACGTCACTCAGGGAGTGCATCGCTGAGGAAGAAGCGAGGGTGCTTTTACACTGAAATTAGCTTTATAACGCTCTTTTCAACTTTAAATCTGGAAGGGATAAATTTTTATTTTGTAGCTATTATTTTTTTATGCCCCTTCTTTTATTCTTAATAAATTACTATAAACGCAAACTTTTTATTTTATTCTTTTTGCATTTAAAAACAGAAATGCCGATGTACACTTATATAAAGTATTGGTACGTTTTTTCACTCACCTACATACCTTTTTTCATATTTTACTTAAGAATAAAAATGGAATGAATGTGAAATTCGCTTTATAACTCTTCTTCATTTTAAATCAGGAAGGGGTAAATTTTTTTCTTGGAGCTATTAATTTTATTTATCTTCCCTTCCTTTATTCTTAACAAAATAATTACAATAAACAAAAATATTTTGTTTTATTCTCTCTGTATTAAGAACAAAAATTATCATGAACTGAATTACTATGATTTTAAATAATAAATGCATTCAATAATTAAGGATATTCATTTAATATAAAGTATTTTTTACTTTCGACTCATCCTCACATCTTTTTTCCTATTTTACTTAATAATAAACATAAATGAAAATATATGCCCTAAACTATATTCATGATAGAGCAGTTCCGATTATTTTCTTGCCCTTTCAAACTAAAATTGTTAAAAATAACATTAAATCTAAAAGCATTTACAGATCAAAATATAATAATGAAAATCACAAATTGCTAGCTACAAAATTGTATATTATAATACTACTAAATCAATCAAAATAACACAAGAAGCAAATATTTAAAATTTTATTGAACTCTCTCCAATCATTCTTTATTATCAACTTTAAACATATATAAATTTCAAAAGAGATACAAACATACATATTTAGCATACTCTTTCTGGGAAATAAGAGCAGATTTTAGACTCTTATACAAATACAAACTTACTTTGATTAAAAGAATACAATTAGCATAGAATATATGAAAATATTTGTGCACTTAATGCATGCATTACATTATTTTCACTCCAATAAATAGTTTTTTAATCTGTTAAAAGTAGACAATTTTAACAGGAGCATCGATTGAAAAATTAGCAAACCAATTCTTTGATTGATAAAATAACATTTTTGGTTAAATAACTCACTTATTTATTCTTTGACAAGCAGAGTGTCAAGGATTTATATCAATTGATTTTTTTAAAAAAATTATTCACATAAATCAACTGATTTTTAAAAAATCATTAATTAAAATTTAAAAAAAAAAAAAACTCTACTCTGACATTTTTAAAAAAAATTTAAATATAGCTTTTGTTAATACATATTATATGTGCCTATAGTTTAAGTTTAAACTAGTAAAAAATGGAAAGAAAAATGATCCACTTTGGTTATATTTCATGATAATTTTGAAGTAGATAAGATAGGCAAAATAAGAAATCAAGTAACATAGTAAAATAAAAAACCAATTAGTGGTGGAAAAGGCTGCCAAGCTGACATTTTTGTTCAACAAATAACAAATAGATTCTTGAAAAAGAAGCGACAAAACAAATTTAAACAATAAATAAAAATGAATATTATTGTTATTGCATGTGATTAATATTTCTGTAAAGCTGTATTTCTAAAACCTTTCCTATGAAATTTGTAATAAAATAAGTCATTATATGATTTGTCAATACTATTGCTATGCTCTTGAAATTATCATCTACTTAAAAAAAATACTTTAGGTAGTCATTTCATTATCTATGTGCTAAACAAATATTTTATTTTCAAATTTAAAAAATATGATTCCCTTTAAAAGTATATGTATGAATTTATTTTTTAAAAAATGTAATTTAAATCAAAATCTTATCTAAATTAAAAAAAAAAAAAAAAAAAAAAACAGATTTTTTTATACCCTGTTGACAAAAATTATAATCTCAGTCGCATCCTTAACAGCCTCCAAAAATGACTTTATTTGAAATGTCCCCATCTTATTACATTTTAAAGTCATCAAACTCAGAAGCTTGAGTTTTCGCTCAGACTCCAGCACTTGGGAAACACCAATGTGGTAATTTCCACCACTCATACACCGATATTGGCCGAATCTTGCTTCAATACAGTCTGTTTGAAATTTACCAAGTAATATATAGCTAGGTTTATGCTCCTTAAATAAGTATGTAATTAAATTGATCAGTGTTCGAGTTGTGTGAAGAAGAGCAAATAAAGTTTCTTTAGATAGTTTTCCACAACGAGAATTAGGCTTGGCAAAATATGGACTGGGAAGATTCTTCCATTCCTGCAGCCACAAACAAAATTCTTCTAAAAACTGAACAATGTGGCAGGTAGCCCCGATAACTGGATCACAGTATAAATTCCTTTTATGCTTGCCCTTTTCTGGTGCTTTTACATTAATAATTTTCCACCACTTGGAAAAAATATCAATGAAATGCATGGTTCCGACTAAATCTTCGCCTATTTTTGATTTAGACATTTGAAGAGCAGGGATCAATTTGTCATCAAATAATTTTAATGCAGTCTGGACATCCTGGCGTTCTAGGTGATTGGGGAAAAGAGATTTTCTGGTAAGCGATGGCGCTAACTTTACAGAACATTCTTTTTCCTGATTATATAATTGTTTTAAATGCAAAATACTTGCATATGCAGGAACAGTTTTTATTGCTTGCCCGGGGGGTAAAAATTTCATAGCAGGAATGTAAAAAGTCTGATTAGTCTCTGTGTTGTTCAACCAATTGTTTCGAATGCTTTTCATCAAATGAACTGTGTCGAACAAAATAAAAATCTGTTTTTCTGGATCATATGGATTTTCGATATTAGATTTCAATGAGCCACCACACATTATTTCAAATGCCTTCCTATTAATACGGTTATTATCTGAGATTATGGTTAAAATCGCATACCCAGCAAGTTTCAGAATTTCTAATATTTTATGTAAAATTGGCAACAAATCAGTAGCTGTTTGATTTTTCATTGGAAAAAGTCCTACAACATCTTTATTCTTAGAAAATAGTGAACTGATCATGAAGCATTGTAAGGTGGTAGCTTCCATTATCAGCATTTACTGCATAACCTTCTACCTTACCCCCTTTGTAGACAGCTTGTGGCTTAACATATATTTCATCCATTGTTACATTTATCAGTCTTTCATTTTCAGAAAGTTCACTACACTTTTTGGATAGGTAGTTCAATTGGATTGAGTTTTCACCACTTTCCAAACTACCTAAATTTTGAAGTAATGACTTCAAATAAATGGGGTGTGGGAGAACAAGTTTTCCAGAATTGCGGACAAGTCTGTATGCAGAGGGAAAGTTGAAATAAAATTTTGAAGCCCACAATAGCATTCCCGAAGAATAACGTGGGACACTGAGAGTAAGCAGTTTTAACTGCTCGATTAAAAATTCTAAGTTCTTATTTGATGACCAGTCATCACTTTCAGAAACAAATTCTTTTAAAAGATCAATGGCAAGAGTTTGCTTATTAAGTTCGAGATTACCAGTCAGACTATTCAAATGGCTCATCAAGCAATCGAATTTTGTCCACAATTCACACTTAAGTTCTTTTCCAAGCAACCACTCTAGCTTTGAAGGAGGTAATTTGAAGTTTAAGTGCCACACCGAAACACTTAAATCACTAGATATGCAGGCGCTGACGGTTATTGAAGGGAAAACTTCAAAATTTAATTTTCCAAAATAAAGGTCTTTTTCATCTGAAAGTACAATCCAATTTTTTGGAAGTTTCAATCTAAAATTAGATTTGAAATTCTCAAAGCCATCGATTTTGTCTTTCGCCATCCATTGCTCAAATTCAACTTCATTTCTATTCATTTGTTCATTCTCTCTTTCTTCGGGAGTATTTCTTTTTTGAGGCACTGATGTGGTTAAATAGGCAGGAAGATTTGGAAATATGGAGGGAAAAGCTCCTGGTAGTAATACTGGACACTTTCTTGGTAGCACTAATAATGTTCCATCTGGTCTAGTTGCCTGATTGTTCCTTTCAATAAAACGTTCTTCAAAATGTTTGATACAGACAACACTATTTTTTGTTACGGTGTAACCTTCTCTGTGTATACTATTCTGCCACTTTAAATTTAAGTCTGCATCCTTCGGGAAGTGGAATACTGTAGTATACTGCTCACCTCTATAATTTGAACGGCATTTTGGGACACAACATGTGCGAGGCTTCTAAGAAGAAGAAAAAAAAACAAATATTCAAATTTACAGCATTTGGATTAAATTACACTCAATACAGAAAAACTGTTGTTTTCCAAGTTACAAAAGATGTGAGAATTATTTAAAATATTTGTACTCGAATACACACCTTTTCATTAGCTAAATTACATATAAGCAGACTCGTATAAAACCAAAAGCTTTCTGCGCACACAGATGTTGGGCCAAAAACTTTTTCCATCATGGTGTCAAACAAAAAATTTTAAAGCGTAATAAAATACTTATAAAAGCACTATTTATTGTATTAACACAAAGCACTATTTCAGATATCAATTGAAAATTTAAAAAAAAAAAATTAAAAGCTATTAATTAATGAAAGGAATTGATGAATTCTAATGGAAATGAAAACAAAATATATTTCATTACTGACTGTCAGCATGGGCATAAATTAAATCTCAAATTATTAATATTCATAAGCACAAAAACTTTTAAAACAAAGAGAGATTTTTTTTTAAACATGAGCTATTAGTGAAAGGAAATGTTTTTCTTATGTATCACATTGGCCTGCCTATGTGATGGGTGAGATTTCTTTCCAAGTATGAGAGGAAAAGTTAATTTCTTCAAAAATAAGTACATTTTTGATTATATATTATGATTATTATTTTTTAAGACTTCAAAAATTTTCTGCGAAACATGAGAATTTTCCGTGCACAGGGCAAGTGCTTGCATTCCATTCATTTGCATATAAGTTACAAATTCAATATATTAAGAAAAATCAATTAGTCAATATATATTGTAATAAGCTTTTTTTTTTTGTGAGCAATCAGAAAGTTTTCTGACAATTGCAGCCATTGATTTGTAACTTATCCATTAATATAATTTAAAATGTAGGCAATTCTTTTAAAATAACCTATAGGGTAGTTTGCTAACCCATTCACATTCTTGTAGTAATTTATGTACAGTTAAGATAATTTACTTGAACAGAAGTTTACAAACAACAACATAGTATAATTCCATCGACTTATTAGGCTAATGGAGCATTTTGTTAGAGCATTAGTTTAATTATAAATTTAGGTTTGAAGCACATGTTCCAATCAGGTTTGATACAAAACTAAGTTTGCATCTATCCGTGCTCAAAATAAATATTGCTAAAAATAAAATCGAATTTCTTGTAGAAGAAATTTGAACTATGAAAATAGTTCGTAAACTTTTGGCAAATCGTTTAAAACCGACAGTAATTTCATGGATAAATATTTGGTAATTGAACAATATAAACTTAAATACACACAAGCGAGAAAAAACTGATAACTAACTTACCTTTAAATTCTTAGAATAAATCCAATACGGTCCACATGGGTAGAACAGTTAGTGCTCTAAAAAAGACAACTAAGGAATAAATTAATCCTTCTAATATCAAAAACTAGAATACGGATGAGTAACTTCAATTACAGTTGCTCTGAAATTCAATTTAATTCTTTAAAGAAAAGTAATCAGAGTAAACAAATCACAACTTTATACAATGTCGCAAGCTCACAGTGAGAATTCTTGCACTCCCTATGTGACGTCACACGCACCGGAAAATGTAAACATTACGGCTTGTTGCCACTTCTCTAGGAGGCTTTGGCTGAACTATCTAAACAGAAAAAATAAAAGATAAACTAGCGCGTGCGTAAAATAACATTAAACAAACGTTCAGAGAGGAAAAGTCATAAAAATGTTTTATTTCTAATTGTTCTTATTTCTTTTTATGAGATGTTTTAGATCTTAAAATAAACAGTTAACTTTTTTTCAAGCACAGAGACTTTACTAAACGGAAGCAGAAAAGAAAATCTAATCACTAAACAACTTGTTTCATGAACATCAAATTATGATAGATAAATAACAAATATGATACATATTAATCTTTTAAGCTTAGTAAATAATCATTTAAATTACTTTTCTAATGATGATTTTAAATGCAATATTTCTTTTAAATGGCGTCTATAAAACGGTAAGAAATCTTTGCTCATGACTATTTTTATTTTTAACATTTTAAATATAAATTGAATTGTTAGCAAGTCATTCTTAAACCTCAATTGGATTTTTGAAAGCAAGATAAAATATTTTTTTGAAGATAACAACATATTACACATTACTTTATCTCATAATTCGAGTATTAAGTTGAAATTTTTTTATACTCTAATTTTCAATCATATGATTACATCAGTAATGCTTAGACCATAATAATTTTTTAATTCTAGGTTTTGCATATTATTAAATTTGAGCATTAAAATTCGCTTTCAAAAAGTTGAATGCTACATCAATTTGTTCTTAAATAGCAATTATTATATAAATTCTCCTTATAATTATCTACACAAGGAAAGCAAATTTGGAGGTTGGCAGGGCGCTGGACTCACGTATGTGAGTACGTTGTCACGTTTGTGGAGCAGCGTCGCCCACGTCACACAACCACACACCTGGTTTTTTAGGGCGGGTCACGTTCACACAATCACACACAAAGGAGAAAGGACATAGAATTAAAATTTTATTAAATTTAACTTATTTCTTAAAAAGTTTGTGAAAAAAATTTAACGTTTGACAATTATAAACTAATTTCAAAATAGTGATATTAAAAGAAATTTTTTTTTTTATTCACAATAAAAAATTATATAAAAAAATCGATTTACGTAACCTTTTGAGCAGTTATATTATCCATCCCATCTATTTTGAGTGAAGTGGATTTTATTTTACCGCCAAAATGTGAAGTACACTATAAAACTCCATCACAATTTTCAAATAAAGCTGAAAATTAATATTCATATCTTTTTTTATGTAAAAATTAAAAATAACAGAAAAAGTTGATTAAGTTTAAGCAATTGAATTTTTTAAAAAAAATATATTTATCGCATTTATGAGTTTATTTTTTTTAAAATTATATATATTTCTAAGTACAAATTACAACTTTTTTCTGCTATTATTTAAAGCTGAGGTCTGAGGAGATTTAACTATAAAAGCAAAACGATTATAGGATAAATTGCTTCTGAGCATGGGCGTCGTTGGCGGGGGGACGGTAGAAATATCTCCCCCCTCCCTCCCAAAAAAATTAGAAATATCTAAAAGTGCCCCTCAACAATAAGTCCCCTTCGAAAATTAGAAATCTCTAAAAGTCTCCCTTTATATTTTAGACAAACAAGAAAAATTTATTTTCGTCCATTTTCATCGATTTAAATTCCTTAGAGTTGAAAACAAGAAATAGATAAATAAAAAAAATAAAAAAATCTTTTTTCCAGGTATTTAGCACATTTAATAATTTCTTTTCTTGAGTGGGAAATTCAGAAAACTATTTTGACTGAGTAATTTAATTTCGTCCTCCTCAAAAAATTGGACCCTACCGGCGCCCCATGGTCTGAATAGTAACATGAAATGCGCAAGAACAAGATTATATTTTCTTGAGCAGAAAACTTTAATAAATTTCCGATCTATCTTATCGATTCCTGATATACCACGATAAATTCTGACTAAAAAAATTACATGGAAAATAAATCCGGTGGTTATGTCGCATTGCATTCTTAACAAAATAGATTTAAATTATAAGAAGAAAACTATTTGTTTTTTTGTTTTAATACGAGAAATGAAATTAAGTTATATCTTTTTCGCCTACTTGTTAACAGTAATTATTTGTTGTTGTTGTTAATTTACGTCGCACTAGAGCTGCACAATGAGCTATTGGCGACGGTCTGGGAAACATCCCGGAGGATGATCCGAAGACATGCCATCACAATTTTGATCCTCTGCGGAGGGGATAACACCCCCGCTTCAGAAGCCCGACGACCTGCGCGCAAAGTCGAGCACTTTACGGTAGCACAGTTTAACGAGGACCAATACCGCACACCAGGGCTAAAGAGAATAGAAGGGCTGGTTCACTCCTTTGAAGTATCTCTCGCCGCGCCGATCCTTCGACGTCACTCTCGTGACGTCACTTCGGCGCAAAGCTCGCACTTTTACTTCAAGAACGGAGCGTTTGGCCTTACTAGCTCTAACTAATATTGGATCATTTCTTTTTGCGAGATATTCTAAGACATTTGTTATTTTCTATAATGACTTTCCTCAGTTTTTGCAGTGAATTTACAAGAATTTAAAACTATTATCGAAATGCCAGTTTGCGCGATTGCAACTTGCTAAAATTCTGATACAAAAACAAAAGGAAAAAGTATAATTTTTCGCGTGTTCCCTAAAGTAAATGAACAACTATGTAAAGAATGGATTCCGAAATGACACAGTTAATATAAAACAGCAATACGTTTATTCTGTCGTAAAGAACTTTTATAAAAGTTCATTATCTAAATAGAAACCGCCTCGTTACTTCATAAAGAAAGGCAGGTGAAAAGAATTAAAAAATGGATGAAGTCAAAGAAAACTAAAATGTAAATAAAAAGTATAAATAAAATATATAGTATATAGTTGAAATTCTCCTAATTTCATAACATATTTTTTAATGTAGTTATTCTAAATATTTATGATTTTTTTAAAAAATTATATTCTCTTCAATTTAAATATCTATAAATTATATCATCGTAAATTTAAATGTCTATAAACAATTGTAAAATTTCTAATGTCATTATGAACCTAAATTATTATTTTGTTTCAGTAATTAGCGTTTAAGGTTGATGTTTCCTAATGATTAAGTATGAACAAATTGCTATTAACGACATATTTTAAAATCAGGGATTCTAAATTTAACTTAACTTATCGTCATAAAAGAATATGTAGATAAAAAAAGTGTCGATATATGCCTTCATATTTCTTAATAGTTAAAGTTAAAACTGAACTTTTTAAAATAAAGTATTTATCGTGTCATTTTCACCAACTAGCAAAACATTTTTATAAGTTTAAAATGGTATTTTTTTTAATATAATAACCAAGAAAGTTTTTTTTGAACTATGTTTATGAACGGAAATAATGTGTTAATTACGTAAAGTTTAAAGGCTAATAACCGGAAAAAGTCTAACTTATTTTTACATAGAGAAAGATGCAAAGTTATCATATCTTTGCTTGCGATCTCCGAGATCTGTGGACACAGTGACGTCATGAGGAGGGAAATCGTAGCTTCAGTTCTAAGAGTGGAGTGAACTAGCCCTTCTATTCTCTTTAGCCCTGACCGCACACCCTCGGTTCCTACGCAGACTGATCCAAGTGGTCACCCACCCGCACACTGACCGCAGTCAGTGATGCTTGACTTCGGTGATCTGCTGGGAACCGTGTCTTAGCGATCAGTCCACTGCGGGACTCAGTAATTATTTAAACAACAGGAAAATATACTATTTTCCCTAACAGCGAGTAACTGTAATTCTCGGTTTTTGATCGTGAATTAGTCTGAATAACGGATAAATCGCAATACGCCGTACTTGTTATATCGAGCTCTTCTGTATGTTTTTATGTGATTTCCTAATTTATCTATCTCCCGCTGCGTTTAATTACATAAATTAATTTTGCCTCTTTCAATAACAGATATTCGATTTTTTGGTAAAAGAAAAAAAAGCTATTTAGACTAACATTCTTATTTCCGCAATTTAGTAAAACTTTTTTAATCCAAGTAAGAAAAAAAGAAAGAATAAAATAAAAAATACTGAAGTGCTTAATTTTTGTATTTCGTATCTATAAGTAAATTTTTCATTTTTAGAAGATATTATGTGCTCGTGAGGGCCGGGATAGCCTGGTCGGCAGGGCACTGGGCCCATGTCCGAGAGTTTGTGGGTTCGAACCCCGCCGGCCGAAGACTCTCCGTGTAATTGGTGACTGAAGCACGTTAAAATTCTGTCGAGTCGCAAAGTCCTCCATGTTCCCATAACAAATCAATACCTCTGGGGGTACTGGATTGGAGACCGATCGTTCTATGATTCAGGTCAAAATTACGATCTGTGGATGACTGAATGGATGTATGAATGGGTCCGCCTTATAAACAGGTGTGAGGTTCTGATGTGGCAGAAGTCGAAATTCTTGACCATAGATGGCGCCACTGAAAAACAAGAAACCCATACTCGTCCTTAAATTTGCTCGGTTTCACCAAGCAGGCTTGCCCGTTTGGCAAGTGGCATTGGAACCAACCAACCAATTGTGTGCTCGTTGTGACGTGTTCGTATTGAACTGACAAAATGTAAAAATAAGGTGCATTAAATCGCGCAGGCTACAAATATGGTACAGAAACAGTTTAATGATTTAATTAAATAATCGACGATTGTAACAATATTCAAAATTCAGTAACACCTGACCTCTTTAATATCAGGGGTACTGTTTATAACGGTTTTATTTTCTTATATACTTATATTTTTCTTTTGCTATTAAGAAACGGTTATACGCATTTTCACTTCAAGTATTCAACAGAATTAAAACTGCTGAAAAATATTCAAATTATATCGAGTTATCTTAACAGTTTAAATTTGTCATTCGAAAGTTACGCATCAACCACGATTTCTTAAAATTGGATATTTAACTAAATGCATCTTTACGAAAATAAACAGAGTTTGAAACCCGCGTTTGCGAAAATGGATTGAGCTTTAAGTCATAAATTTATTTACGAGTAGTTGTTCTTTTATGCTTGTCTCTTTGTATATTTTATTAAATTACTTTTTAAAAATTTTTTTTTTCACGAGCTTGTCACAGGTGCAACAATTTTCAGAGTAAACTTATGTAATATTAATTTAAGGTTTTAAAAGGTTTGGATAGCCTGGTTAGGACGCTGGACTCATGTTCGTGAGAATAGGAGTTCGAAATCCCGTGCATTAACCTCCGTCACGAAAACCTCCAAGTTCCCATAACAAATCAATAACTGTGGTTACTGAATTGGAAATAAAACATTTTCTGATTCTGGTCAAAATTACGGTCTGTGGATGCATGAATGGTGATAGGAACGGGTTGCGACGTGTGTGTGTGTCTGAAATCATAATCTTAGCCATAGATGGCGTAACTGAAAAACAAGAAACACACCCTCTGCTTTAAATATTTGATTGGTTTCCTATGAGGGTTTTCTGGCATTGAAAATCGAAACAACAGCAACGTCTTGAAACTTCCTATCTTGTATCTCCTTTTCAAATTTTTGTTAAATTTAAAAACTATAATGTAAAATGAAGTGTATGATTGCCTTACCTGCGATTTGCAGATTTGCCATATCTTTTCAGATCATGTATGTGTAGTGTCTCTCAAATCGTTGGTGCTTATAATTAGAGTTTCGATTTCAAAAATCGATAATTTTAAAGCTACTCGTCAGAATATTCTGATATTTCAGTAGGAAAGTCGTGAGGCAATGGAATCTTGTTTGGTGAAGAAAAAAAATGTTCACGTTTTCTGGAGAAATACAAATTTACTGCCATTAAAAATCAGAGCACCATCTCTTTGCCCGAATGCTGCTACATCTTGACTCTGAAGGATCACGCTTTGCTCTTGAAGAT
The DNA here is from genome assembly GCF_982258835.1 of Parasteatoda tepidariorum. NCBI lineage: Eukaryota > Metazoa > Arthropoda > Arachnida > Araneae > Theridiidae > Parasteatoda > Parasteatoda tepidariorum. Next base: position 100,028,622 of record NC_141757.1, read on the forward strand.
TTTGTTTTATAAAAACGATGAATCCGTTCTTACAGCTATTAGGAAGTTTCTGAAATTAAAATCCATAAAATCGGATTCAATAACCACAAATGGTCTGCGAAAAATGATTGCTAAATTCGAAAAGACCGGTTCATTTGATGTGAAACGGGGTAGACGAACGATACCAATTTCAGCTCCGCCAATGGAAGATGCGGCTACAGCATTACAAGGACAGGTGAACAGTGATGCTGGAATCAGCCAGGGCTAAGGAATCAGCAGTGCACTGGGAATTGGCCGAATGCTGGATATGCCGATCAACATGATGCGTTGAAACATCTTGAGATGCTACCTGTACAAGATAACTCATGTGCTGCAGTTGCCACCTGCTGACCTGGAAGCTCGTGAATATTTTACACTGCGATTGTTTGCCAATATTAATTTATATGTGCATTAACGATATTTTTTAAAATGTTGATAATTCAGGTAAAGAAACAATTTGCTTTCAATCACTAAGCAGTTTTGAAATATATAAAATACATTGCATTTGAAATTATGTAAGATAAATGGTTACATAATTATTAAAATTTGTTTATTTTTTCCTGAAATTATTTTAAGACGAAAATGGCGTTTTCATCTGTTAGTTTATTCCCCTTGACTAGGATGAAAATGCGATGGCATGTCTTCGAATCATCCTCAGGGATGTTTTCCAGACCGACACCAATAGCCCATTGTGCAGCTCTGGTGCAACGTAAATAAAGTACCTACTTACTTAACCTCTAGATCTAGACGCAACTAGTCTGAAAAAAGACAATTATTGATTCTTTGAAAATTTTTTAATTCTTGTACACCAAGAGGGAAAATAGTTTCTGATTTAACGAATTAAATGATCAGAGTATAATCGCAAAATATACTGAAACATGAAACACATAGCGTTTTAAAGTGAAGATAACAGATTCAATTCCGGAAATTTTTTTTTTATGACTACGAAGATTGAAGCGTAGCTGTAAAGTTATTGCCCTTTAGTCAAACGCTGTGAAATATAAAGGTAGCTGGTTTGATTTGATCATGATTAAGGTTGACCAGACGTGAACAGTCCTCGAATTTTAATAGTTGTTCTCAAATGTTTTCAAACTCTTTCAGCCCAGAAAATGTCCTCAAATCATAATATAAACTGCTGTTTGTAGAAAATGCAACACCATGAAAGAATCATCAGAATCAAATGAAATTTAATGCAGAAACGACTTGTACTGATACAAATAAATGATGAAATTTTCAAAACAAAAGAAACAAATTAAGCGTCCGAAATCAGTATTTGGTGCAGCCACCACGCGCTGCAATAAGTGCTGCTATACGACGTGGCATGGAGTCAAACAGATGTTGAATATCTGCTTGAGGAAGAGAATTCCATATCGCTTGTATGCGCAACCAAAGTTCGTCTTTGGAAACTGCAGGACGCGGATCACGAGTGAGACGCCGACCAACCATATCCCACACGTGCTCAATAGGCGACATATCCGGCGAATAAGCAGGCCAAGGAAGAAGTTGCATGCGTTGTGCTGAACAGAAGTCTCTAACAGTCCGCGCAACATGTGGGCGTGCATTATCCTGCTGAAAGATAGCTCCAGGGATGCCTTGAAGGAAAGGAACGACTTCGGGCTGTAGCACTTCACGGACGTATCTGTTGCTATTGAGATTACCCTCAATTCGTATCAAATTGGATCGTCCATGATACGAAATCACACCCCAGACCATAACTCCGGGTGTTCGACCACTATGTCGTTCAATAATACACTCAGGAAGGCAGCGTTGACCGGCATAACGTCTAACACGAACACGGCCATCATGGGTCCACAAATTGAAGCGTGATTCATCTGAAAAGACAACTTGGTGCCAATCAGCTCGCCAGTCTCTGTGCTCAAGAGCCCACTGCCGACGCAGCCGTCGATGATCCGCCGTGAGGGGAATCCTGTATAATGGCACCCTTGCACGCAATCCACGGCGCAGCAGACGACGACGAATTGACGAAGCCGACAATTGTACACCTGTAGCAGTAGACCAATGTGCTGCCAGCTGCCTGGAGGAAGCTGTGCGATCATTCACCGCCATGCGGAGCAGGTGTCGATCATCGCGCTCTGACGTCACCTTCTGTCGTCCAGTGCCTGTTTTTCGAGTTGTTCGGTGCTCGTCGGTCCACTGCTTCCAAACTCGCATCACTGTGGAACTGTTCCGCTGCATACGAGCTGCTATTGCGCGATAGGAAAATCCTCCTTCTCGAAGGCCGATTATCCTCCCTCGTTCAAACTCCGTAAGTTGCTTGAATTTCTTATTCTTCCGTCGTGGAGGCATACTCAGGTCTCACTAAACGTTTGCCACTAACAAATAATCATAGACTATTTTCAACGTCCCGCTACAGCACTTTATTTATACGCTTTCAGCATCAATTCAGAGGGCGCTGCGCGCGCCACGCACGCGCGATGGCTCTGAAACTTTATTAATTTGCATAATATCCTATAATTGACATTTGCTGCGAATTTCATTTGATTCTGATGATTCCTTCATGGTGTTGCATTTTCTACAAACAGCAGTTTATGTCTTTAAATGTTCACAAATATAAAAGAAAACTGAAATGTGCATGCTTTTTTTAACAAGATAATTTTGTCTGTCTGAAAATAATTTCAGCAAAAAATAAACTTTCATGTACTCCTTTATTTTACATTTGTTAAACATATATAATTTTAAGTTGTTCTCTGTGAGCAAACCTATGTGTAGATTTATCACACGAAGTTCGTCTTGCTTCAATTAGGACTTTTTATTTTATTGTTTATAAGAGAAGAATTCTTCAGTGACTTTTAAGTACAATCCTGTTACCCAAAACGGTCGTTTTTTTAGTCTCTCGGCATCACCATTTTTAGATTTATGAAGAAAAAGAACGAAGAATGAATAAAGCGTACAAAATATTTATTATAAACCTACATATTTATGGAACTTAAGTTCTGATCTGAGAATAATAATAATACTGCACATCTAATTTGAACATTTGATTACCCTTTCCTTGAAACTATGTGATTTTGTATTAACAGAAGGTGCTTGATTCATATATCAAACAAACAAGTGAAGCCTTGTCTCTTATCTGTTTCTCTCTCTCTCGGTAAATTGGTAGAAAACAAACTCGGTAAAAAACAAAAACTAATCTATATAATAAAATACAAAGTTGCAATGTTTTTTTTCCTAAAAAGTATTTTTTTAAATTGTACCTATGAAAAAGTTCCTTATAATTACAAAGCTTAGATTATCGACGTGAATTTTATCGCATTCAATTACGCATGAAAAATTACATCTGAAAAAATGTACCTTATATAGATAGCAATGGAAAAAAATGTACATAAGTACACACCAATAGAAATACTGCTTATATAATATAACGCGCTTATATCTTTAAAACTCATCATCATCATAATTGGCCAGACAGCCCTATGTGGGCCAATGTCTTCCCCTGAAAATTTCTCCATAACGACTTCCGATTTATCTTCGATCTCCAATTCTTTTCATTAATTACAAGAAAATCAGACTCCACCAAGTCAATTCATCTCAACGACGGTCTTCTCCGCTTTCTTGCTCCAATGGGTCTAAAAGGCAGTATCTTTTTTATTGTATTGTCATCACTCATTCGAATCACGTGGACCATCTAATTCATTCTATTTATTTTTATGTATTTAATAATATCGGGTTGTTCATAAATCTTGTACAGTTCAAAGTTAAATCTCCTTCTCCAGTTATTGTTTTCATTTACACCACCAAGTATACCCCGCAAAATCTTTCTCTCAAATATTGCGATACAATTTTCCACCAATTTTGTCATTGTCCAAGCTTCAGAGGCGTATGTCAAGACTGGCCTAACAAGAGTTTTGTAGATTAAGAAATTTGTTTCTCTAGAAAGAAACCTAGATTTAATAAGCCTTCTCAGCCCATAGACAGTCCTATTTGCCAGATGGAGTCGGTTATTTATTTCAGGAATCATTTTGCTGTCAATAGTAATAATTGACACTAAGTAAGTAAAACTCTTTACTGTTTCAAATCTATAAGAATCTACTTCAAGATAGGGACTCAGTTACTTGAGAATAACTTATATTTTGTGTTCTCTACATTTATAACGAAGCCCATTTATCTTGCAGTCATCTCAAGGGAATCTGTGCGTAAATAAAGAGTAAAATTGTGTTTGTTTATTATTAAAATGAGTGTGTTAGCGTTTTCCCTTTCCGATGTAGATGCGCGGATGGATACATGCAAATACTTGAAATTGAAATCTTTCATTTGCATGCCTAAAACCTTTAAACCAAAAATTATTCTGGAATCGCATTCTCACCCGATTTCGAAATTATACGGCCATATGACCAATAATATTTAACACTAAGCATACCATGACCGGACAAATTACCGTTTAAGAACTTTTCCATCAAAAATCTTATCCTCTTATCGTTTTTGCACATTTGACTTCATAACTTCTTTTAACAATTATATACAGTTAATATACTATTATTATTTTTCTGTATTTTTTTTTTTGTTTCGAATAATACTTTTCGTATACCACAACCGGTCATTTGACCGGGAGAACAATTTATTGCTTTATAAGGTGATCGGATCAGAAATTACGATGTAATGCGTGTTCAACGTATTGCGTTCGATAAGTTGCGCATTTCTGCAAAGACTGCTGCGTTGTTAGTTCAATCTAAATAACTGTGAATTCAATTTTCAAGAAAGTGGCTAAAATTTTAATATGGAATTTTTGTGTAAGAAAAAGTGACGAAAACTAAATGTTTTGGTAACTAATATTAGAACTTAGAACGTCCCCGTTTCAAAGCATTTTAGAACACGAATTTCCTCAAAATAAAGCTTCTAAGAACACTGTTTTAGATATGCATACATAGTAAACTTTAGGGTCACGCTGTGTACCCCCTATGGGACCTATAATAAATTCCTTCGGTAGGGTACACTATTCTATGTTAGTATAATATCTGGTCCAATAACAATATTATAGGTTAATATTAAGGTCTGATATTGGGACATGTTTTAAAAATACAATTTGAAAAAATAACTAGCTTATATTTTATTTTGATAGCTTTACTTCATTTCTAACTAACTGTTAGTTTTTAACCAGAAAAATGTCGAAACCATCAAGACAACACAAGTTCTTAGAAGAAATGATATTAATTATAAGAATAATTACAAAAATTATAATTCTTTTATATTCTTATAATTAGAAGAATAATTATAGGAATTATAGAAATAATAATAATTATAAGAAATATGTCTGCGGAAAATATACAATGGAAACTCCCTGTATATGTAAAAAATGCGTTGAGCAATGAATTAAAAATTCTTATTCTTTGTGTTTGTAATACATAAAAATTGGCAATATGCAAATTTGTTTAATTATTTTAAAGTTTTTTTCAGTTTATTTCCTTCCTAGCATCCATATTTCATACATTCAATCATAAAGTCTCCATAAGTCCGGTCATTCCATAAAGTCCGGTCATTTGGTAAAAATAGGTGTAAATTAAGTGTTTGTTTAGTGTTAAGGGCTTTGGTAAATATATTAATAACCCACGGTTTCAAATAATGCAAAAGAGCAGTTTTTTAGAACATCAATTATATGTGAATCTTTGGAATTGTAATACAGCGATTGTGTGCCTTAAACATTTGATTTTGAAAATCATTCTGCAGTCGCATTCTCACCCGATTTTGCAATCATCTGCCGAACAGAGACCGTTCAAATATTAAACAAGCATGTTTCTCATCTTTCGCTCCCACCTTCCACTTGGCAGCAAAAGTAAGGAAACTACTTATTCTCTTCCTATGCTTACGTAAAAAAAAAAAGCAATCCCTTTGTTTTTAGCTTTTACTATGCTGCCATGCAAATGAAAAAGCAAGCGTAAGTGCCTTATAGTAGATTTCGAGAAAAATTACTTGACAACTAATTTCTTTCTATTGCAAATATTATGAACGCTAAAAATAGAATTTCAAAAAACTGATAAAAGAAAATTTATTTTGAAAAAAAATAATCTTTTTCAATAAGTCGCTTATCATATAGAAATGTCAAATATATAAATATTTAAATTTTGAATTTTTTGTCGCTTTCGCTGATTTTTTCTTTTGCACGCCAGTATAGCAATCTCATTTTAAGAATTTTTGAAATTAAATTCACGAAACACAGTAATATTAAATACGAAAAACAGTAATATTTTTCGATAATAATACTTATGAACTTTGTAGATTGGAATTGTACTAATAATGCATCAAGGGGGGAATTACATTGTATCATCAAATGTATCAATCCAATTGACAAAAGATAAAATTAAAAGCAACAAGCTAAAGCTAGTAATAATAATCAATTCTATCAAATGCGAAAAACAGTAATATTTTTCGATAATAATACTTATGAACTCAGTAGATTGGAATTGTACTAATAATGCATTAAGAGGGCAATTAAATCTATGCATCGACAAAACTAAAGTAACAAGCTAATAATTCAATAAAAAATAAATAAAAAAAAGTAAAATTTTTTGAAATTAAATATTAGAATAAATATTATTAAAATTACTAAATTAAATGTTGGAACTTTGTCTATTTGAATTGCATTAATAATGTAAAGTATTTTATTAATTAAAAATAAAACGAAAAGCAATAAGCCGATAATTATTTCTAATAAATACAAAAAAAAAAAGCATAATTAAAAAAAAACAAAAAAAAAAAAAAAAAAAAAAACACTTGTTATAGAATTTTATTGAGACAACGATCATGATACGTTTTATTTTCCGATTTAGAAATTATTTATTAAAATAGTGAAGGTTTTTTCCTGACAATAAAAACATCATTTTATCAAGGGGCTGTTTTGAGTCAAAAACTGCCTCTGCATGAATCATAACTTAAAATGAAGCTGAAATTAGTTCTTTTTAGTCTCAAAACTTTATTATTCGTTCCTCCCATAAAACAAGAAAAGTCTCAGCTGAGCAATTTTTTCATCTTTTTTATTTCTACAGTTTAGTTTAGTACTCAAAATGTCTCAAACAGTGTACTTAATTCTCCTAGTTTATCGCATAGGGGTGGGTAAACGGATTTACGACTTGTTTACCGGACAAATTTTTCAATTTTCGCAATCTTCGATAGAAATCTCTCTGGCTATAAATTTATGTAGATACGGTCTCTTGTCTCGATCTAAAACGGTAGCTTTTGTAGCCAACAAATGGCAGGGCACTTGACATTTACGTATTTTATAGCATACGTTTTTATAAACATCATTCTGTTTTATCGCTTAACAAATAGAATTGCAGTGCTACTGGGTAATTGATTTAAAGATACGTCAACAGATGGCGATAGTAGTAACGGGCGTAAAAGTTTCCTTCTCGGTAAGGAAATAATTGAGGGCGATAACGAAAGACAGTGGAATAATTTATTTATTCCAAAGGTATGGCAGATGTTACGGTTTCACATCCGTAAGAACCGTCTATTTTTTTTTAATTTTTTATTTACCACTTTAAATAGGTGTTACTATGCAAGTCTAACAAACACTTGTTTCTAGCTTAATTTTTATGAATTTTTTTAAGTGGTTTTATACTTCTTTAAAGAAAAGAGTTTTTTTTTTATTTAAACATTTTAATAATTTTGATCGCATTTTATTTCGATATTAATGTTTCAATTTCTAAACTAATTCCATTGACTTCATTAGTTGATAAAATATTGGTATATATAATCAAATTCTGAACCGAATTTAGATATGAATTCTTGCATTTTTTCTCTCTTCAAACAAGACAATTAAGAAGGAACACTCTGACTGTAAATATAAAAAATATAAATAAAATAAATAAATAAAAAAAAAATGGAAAGAAAAAAGGGAAATAACGAATTACTTTGGATGAAGGCGGGACTGTAACTTTTGATTGTCTGAGAAAACTTTCTAATTATTTCTAATAATCGCCATTTAATTCCCTTCTTTGTTTCTTCAATCAATGAAACATAGTTTGATGTTTTCATTCCCGTCTTCCTCCAAAGTAAATCATTATAACGTTTTTCCTTTCTTCTCTTCGTTGAAATATTAATTTGGAATTTCAAATGCCTAGATTTTACTCAATTTTGGGCGAGGAATTTAAGGATTCCGAAAATATAATTTAAAGTCGGTCATTACCAAACATCTTAAACATTGCTTTAAATAAATTTTAAGTAACTGGCTTTTATCATTTATGCTGTGCTACAACTAATTTTTTCGATAGTTAACAGTGCTGCCCTGTCAACAAGGGAGTCGTTCAAATGTTGCGTAAGCATTAATTGGGGGGGTGAGATTCGCTAATATTTGATGATAAGGGGGAGGAGGACTGAGAACATTGCTTATTGCTTACGTAAGTTATTAAAGTCCTCTTATTTTGAAAATTTCAATAAAAAAAAAAAAAAAAAAAAAAAAAAAAATTATACATGGTAAACTTTCACATTTAGAATAAAAGTTTTTAGAAAAAGAAAAAAATTAGAAAAATGAATTTTCTTTTCTTCCGAAAAGTTTCTGAGGACATGAGTTTTGAACACCAGACGAAAACAAAAAATTGCTGAATGTATTTTACTCTACTCAAAATTTAATATAACGAATTTAAATTTTGTTTTATGCTAAGTTTCATTTTTTATTTGAATTCTCAAATGAGATTACTACAGTAAAAAGTCAAGTTTAAAACAAAAACACCGGGTGGGGGGGGGGGGTTGAGACTTTCTAGTGCAATGTTTACCAAAGTGTGGTACGCGCACCCCCAGGGGTACGGGAACAGTTTAGCGGGGGTACGCGTTCTTATGCGAAATATCTTATGCGAAATATCAACAAACGAAAATTTCAAAAAATTTTATTTGAAAACAAAGCTAGCCATGAAAATTTACGATTAAGTATTTTTCTATTTTTTTGCAGAAATAACAGTTAATGGTGTCAACAGCCAGTTGTGATTTTTAACTTTTGTGGAATTTTTTTATAGTAAAAAATACATTCATTTTTTAATTAGTGGTACACAGCGTTGCGAAAAATTTAGATAGGGTACGCAAAAGTCATGAGTTTGGGAAACACTGTTCTAGTGTAAACATGGAAGGAGTTTACAATTTACTTACTTTTGCTGAAAAGGGGAAAGAGGGAGTTCAAAAATTTGCTAATGTAATATTACAACGGTCCCCAAAAGAAAAATCTTTCTATCGCAAGTTGTATTGTTTTTTTATTTTGCCTGTACTGAAATGCTTTTTCTTCCCATTTGAATTTTCTTTTCTTATATTTTATAACCAGCATTGAACAGACGTCCCATTTATGGGGTTAAAACTATCAATTTTGAACTCTGTAACGTTGTAGGTCAGAATCCAACCCAAGAGACATGAGAATTTCTGAATGCGCCCAAAGACAGTAGCCTTCGTGGACTACTTTTTGATAAAACAAATCCGTAACTGCGTTGCATGGAGAAGTAAACCACGAAAACTTCTCTCGTTCAGTCAGATTGCCAGAGGATTCTATCCCATGATTAGGACTACATCTGAGGACATTTTACACCAGCATTGAGATCGGTGCGAACAGGGAGAAGAAATCCTATCGACATCGACCAGTCATGGCTATCATTCGAATGCCGGACACCTCGTCAGTTTATTGCAAATAGCTTTATGTAGTGGTCAAGAAGCTGACTTCGCATCAGAATGATCCTGGGTTCGAATCCCGGACAGGGCATGTATGTTCTATCATTCTCTGTACTATTTGTCCTTAGTGTGGGAGCAACGTTGGCCCATTTAATATGGTGATCCTGACCATGAGTGTCCAACAAATCTGCCTTACTGATACCTTAATGGGGAGTGTCCATCGAGAGGGCATTGAAGAAAAAAAAATAGTGCGTGGAGGAAGTGAAACTTCGTAATGTTCAAATGAAAATAGGAAGGGGCAGAGATTGATTTTTAGTGAAATCATATTGTTTCTTTAAGACAAACTTTATTAACAATGCTTACGATTCACAATTGATCGCATCTTTTAATTATCATTTTCGAGTGGAGAAATATCCAAATCTATAACATTAACAATGTGATTATGATAACTAAAGTAAGATACGAAATGTTTGAGTCCTATTTTCTCAATATTTCTTGCAAAAACTGCATCAGTGGTAGTTACCCCTTTGGGTGTTGGATCATTCCTACCATTTATCACTTCCAATTCAAATTTGTCTTTAAGAAAGGTTAATAATGTTTCAGGTAACGAGAAATTCACATTAAAATCTCCTACAAGGATCATAGGCCGCTCACAATAATCAATTTCTTCACTAGTAACGTCTGCCAGAGCTTGTGAACCTGCAGTGGATAGTGGCAATAAAGATTTTGCAATAAATAATTTAATATCCCTCACGGCTGCGTTTGGTGAAATATAAATGGCAATTAGAAAAGAGAAAACCTAACAACCAATTGATATTCACAAGAAACGTACCTTGACATAACCTTAAATCCGTCGCATTGTCCGTGGGATTGTTTTCACTCATTTTTTACAATTGTTATCCAGTAAGCTTGAAAATAAAAAATACTACCCTATTCGCGATCGCAACGCTCGAGTACGCCGTCTAGCGGGAGCCTGTAAATATCGGACATTAATTTATCACGTTTTCATTTAGTTCCATCAAAGTCATTGACTGAATCACACGCCATTTTTTAGCAGCAAATAAGAAACTAAATTTCCCTAAGGAAAAGGCCGAAGAACTTGAAAAAAATCTCCAGAATATTAGTAAATCTTTCAGGAACAGAACACGCCAAACATTTGAAGAAAAATTCCTCAATAATTTTTAATTTCTATTATCAACAAACTTGTAACTGATGACTTCCGATTTCGGATACTGTTACAGATGTGTGTATTAAGGTAAAATGCATTTCTTCTGTCTTCAATTCATTACGAATTAAAGTGAAGTCAACATTGCTTTCGTCATTCCAGTGAATAAATATGAATTCAGAACATACAGAATTGTAATAATTATAGCATATTCTTCTTCGTTATAGAATAGTATATATTTCTGTATCCATATAATTCGGAAAACAACAATAAAAAATTATCCAAGTTACTTGAAATAGTACCATTTGTGCTGATTCTTAATTAATTTAAATCGTTTTCTTGGTAAGTTTTTTTTAATTTTGAAAGAATAAGTTCAACTAGAATTCAGCTATTCTGTTTTTAGCTACATATTCAAATTCATATCAATTATAAAATTTTGCTGTGTAGTATGTTATCTAAAAGTAATGAAGGTATAAACTATGTATCTATTATTTGAGAATAAAGTTTTCAAACAAGGAACTTATCATTTTGGAATTCTCCGGGAATCATAAATCAGGTAAGTGCAATGATTTTTACAATAAAAAATTTGCTTGTAAATATTTTTTTTTTCATTTGATGATGGTTCTCTACAGAATGGTTTTTTACGTCTGATTAAGAACTATAAGAATAATAAAAAAAGAAACTATGAAAGTTTTTATTTCAATGTTAAGAATTCTTAAAATCGTTTTTTTTATCCTAAGAATTCTTTATTTTCCGTTTTTTAGTTTATAATTTTTTGATAAAAATTGTTCTCAAAATACCTTTGAAAAAGTAAATGGTATAACATTATGTGTTTATGTATACTTCTTGTATATTCCAATGTTTAAAATAATATGATTCAGACGGCGGTTTTTAAGTGCCGCCAATCTACACTTAAAATTTTTGCGACAATTCATAAAATAAAACACTTTATTTAAAATCAAAATAGTTAATCAGATTTCGGTGGAAAATGAGCCGATATAGAGTTTAGCATAGATTCAAAACAATCATATCGCCATATGAACTCTGATGAATAAGATTCCAAATGAAATAACATTTCCAAAACGTACGTTTACCAAGATAAAGTTTTATGTTGTGGGAATTGGTACATTTTCGTTTTTTCGGTAAAATATTTCCCTCCTGAAAAAATAAAATTGCATCTTGTTTTGTTTTTGGCAAATCCCAAAGACGAATTTTCGTAGCACTAAAAATGGCGACAAAAAAGAATTGTTTTTTTTTGTTTTTGTCTCGTCAGCATTCTTTATTTTACGTTTCTTAGTTTCTAAATAATGATTTTTATTGAAATTTGAAATTTTTTGATAAAAATTGAATTTCAAAAAAACAAAATTAAATTTCATAAAATTATGAGGCTTATGTATACTTTTTGTTCATTTTAATTTTTGAACTAATATGATTCTTAAAACTATAGAATGCAAAGTTTAAATGGGCCTTTCATGTTATATCATTAAATTTAGTAATACTATTTCTCGGGCATTAGGTTTTAACTCTTATAAGAATATGCATATTTTTTTCTGTTAATGTACAAATATTTTTCCGATGTGTTTTGGATGTTCCTTCTCTAATAAAAAGAGATACCATTTTGTTTTCGGTTGTACAAGAAAGAAGATCAAGCATTTTTCTTTTTTAAATTTAATAAGCCACATTAAAGAAGGAACGTTGCAATGCTACACGCTACATTAACGACGTCTCTAGAGTAACTGAATGACGGTTCATATAGAAATCGCAGGTATGCGTCTCATACAACAACGCCCCCTATAGTTCGTTGCGATCGCGAATTAAATTATATGTGCATCAAATCAAACTAAAATATTTATAGAAATACAATACTTTTTATTATTTTTATGCTAGTGAGAACCAAAACAATATGGAAATGAATGAGGGAAAACTGGATCCTACCACGTGACAATAAAAATGTAGCGTTAAACGTTTAACGCAACCTTGTTGGAAGTTGCATAAGAAGTATCACTTCAAAAATACATCTATTGCTGAGTTTGGAGTGTTAAATTCTTATAAACTGATATAAGAAAATAATGTTTCAAAAGCAAGATGAAACCTTTTCAACGAACTGTTGCTTTTCTTATATTTTTCAATTTATTCTCTTTTCTGCAAAGTATAAACTGAATAAACAGTATGAAAAAGAAAATATGAGATAAAATTCATAAGAAAAGGAAAGAACAGCCTTAATGGAAGATATTCTCTGAGGGCCCCCCAAGAAGGATAAAAAATTGTTTCCAAAGTGCTTCCATAGTTATTATATACACTGAATGTTTGAAAAGACTCGTATAAAAAATGCCCTAGTGACAAAAAAAAATTTAAATAAAGAAGAGATACAACAAAAAGTTTTTGATTCGTTAACTATGTAAACAATCTAAATAAAATATTAAAAATAGCAAACACTTTGTTCTTCCATTTTTGAAAAATGTCTGTGCTTTTTAAAGTTGCTGTTGAATGTTTGCTATTTAAATCTTGAATGTTTTAACATCTTTTAAGCAGATAGGATTTTAAAATGAGCGAAATGTTTGTCATTCATTTTTTTTTACTTATTGTATTTCTGATACTACATATTTTTTTTATATATTAAAAGAAAATGTAACCCCCTGCCCGCGTTTTTAGAAATTTATCGTTACGTCCGCTTTTCTCTTTCGTAATAAAAAAACTATTGGGTAAAAAAAAAAAAAAAAAATGAAATGTTGCACATGTTTAGAAAAATGTTTAAGAAGCGTTAGGATGTAAAAAGGCCGCTGAGGTGAGTATTAGTTTTTAAATGCATTTAAATAAAAAAAATTTTTTTTTTGTAGCTAAAGTTTAGTGTTAAGAGAAAAATATTGGCAGCAGAATTAGGATTTTTTTGCAAGCGCGTTCTCATAGGTCTGACAATGTGAGTCACTCCTTTAATTTTTCTTAAATTTTGGAGCTAATAAATGTTTATGTTTCATATTCCGATTTTTTTAAAAGCTAATCCGAAAACAAAGCCCGGAAAAATAACAACGCACTCGCAATTTTCTTCTGTTTTTTTTTTTTTTTTTTTTTTTTTTTTTTTTTTTTTTTTGGAAGATTACGTTGCGTTCTTACCTCAAATTTTCTTAAGAGAACTGCTCAATCGGATTTATTTTTTAATCTATGTAAAACAAAGAATAAAAGAAATTAATAGTGTAAAAGCTGGAATACTAAATAAAACCAAAATGAAATGTTCGAACTTATTCTCACAATTTAGAAAAAAAAAGAACTTGCGTAATAGCGATTTTTTGAAATAGTGTTTTTAACTCTTTAGACTTGCTTCAATTACTTCAATTTTTAGCAGCAAGCTCTTTTTTAAAAAATAGTTTTTAAAATTTTCATTTATAAATTATAAGATTTGGATTTCAAGTTAATTTCCTTACAGTAAAGTTCTACTTTATCAATTATAGTTTTATATAATGATGCTCGCAGCGTGAATTGTACTAAAATCTTTGTGCTATAAAATTGTCGAGTGAATCTGGATTATCTCCCAAGTTCTCATAACAAAGCGATATCTTTGGAGATACTGGAGCGGGAGTTCTCTGGTTTAGGTCGAAACTACGATCTGCGGATGGATGGATGGTGCTTGAATGTGTCCTCCCTGTAAAACGGGATGTGACGTATCACCGGATCATTCTCAAGGATACTTCCCAGATGCAGCTCTAAAGCGATGCAACTGTAAGAACCGTACCGAATCCGGGAAAATTTAAGTAGGAGAACAATTATCATAAATTCTCAGAAGGATTTACTTATTCATACAAATATTAATAAAAATAATAAGAATAAAGCAATCGCGTAACAGTTCGTAGAGCGATACTGAAAGTAGAAGACTTCAAAATATTTCAATCACCTGCATGGCGTTGGCAATGTGGTCAGCATTGTGCACCGACCGTCTTTACCTCTCAGACAGGTTGTTAACCATCGATATGGTGCTGTGTGTGCTTCAAGTCACCACCGGAAATCGAGCTCCAGTCATTCACAACATCGGCTTAGTGCATTACCCACTGAGCCATCCACAAAAATATTTAATTTCAAAAAACTCTCCATATACACTATGTGAAAGTTAGTTAAACGAGTGTAGAGAATAATGTGAAATAATTATACTTGCTTTTATTTAACACATTTGAGAACCTCCAAGCAATGTAGCCAAATTTTCAAATTGTTCTAGATAGCCTTTTTTTTTAAGTGGTTTTTTTGGAGTGTTTTTGATGAAAAAGACTTATATTTTCATGAAGGGAAGATGATGTTTCTGTGTATGTTCTTTGGACCTAGTGGATGTTCTTAAAAAACTTAAGTATCTTTTACGGAAATTATAATAAGAAACAGCAGTTATGTTTAAAAGTGTCACTTTTCGAAAATAAAAGTGGGCTTCTGCTCCAAGTTCTTCATTTCTAATTACATAAATTGTATTTATTTTCTGTTTAATGTTTATTAATTAATTAAATGTAAATTAGTGTAAATTATTTATAATTAATTAAATGCAAATTCGAGTAAATTTATAATAATATATTAAATGTAAATTAGTGTAAATTATTAAATATTAGTGTAAATTATTAATAATTAATTAAATGTAAATTAGTGTAAATTATTAAATATTAGCGTAAATTATTAATAATGAATTAAATGTAAATTAGTGCAAATTATTAAATATTAGCGTAAATTATTAATAATGAATTAAATGTAAATTAGCGTAAATTATTAATTAATTATTAAATTATTAATAATGTTAATTATTAAATCTTAGTGAAAAAAATTAATAATTAATTATTAAATATTTAATGATGTTAATTATTAAATATTAGTGTAAATTGTTAATAATTATTTATTAAATTATTAATAATGTTAACTCTTAAATATTAACGTAAATGATTAATTAATTAAATGTAAATTAATGTGTTAAACAGCCTTTCGTTTCAGAATTATAAATTAGCTTTTCTATTTCTTGAAAATCTCTTTAAACTACTGTCTTAATGATTTACCAAGAAAAAAATAACAGCTATTTAAAAATTCATATTTTGGCTTATTTAAAAATTCAAAAATGCTCAGTCAGCTTAATATGCATTGTTAAGCGTATTTTGGAAAGATTGGTAGGTTTGTAGATTAATGCAAATATATTAGAATTAAAAAATATTTATTTAAAATCAAGATAAAGATTAAACTAGTCTAGAACTGATTCTGTTTATTATAAACCAATGAAAATAAATTTACTTCTCGCGGTTCTTTCTTTCTGTCTTTCAATCTGATGTAAAAAGAAGAAAGAGTATTTGAAGAAACGTAATCTGCCTGAGGAATAAAATATCCTTTTTTTGCAGATATAGCATGCATAATACGTATTTATTGTTCGATTTGGATGATGTAATGATATGGTATTTTCTTGTTCAGACATGTAATCCGCAGTTTGAAAAAAAGAATGGTAAAATATTCTTTTTCGTCCTTCTTTTCTCTTTAGAAATTATTATGAATAAAGAATGCTGCCAAAAGAGAGAATAGAAATATGCTTCAAATTATGAATTACTACTTTTAAAGGAGACGGTTTTTCGTCGATTTTAAACGACATTCGCTATTTGTCTCTTCGAGAAATAACAACGGTAAACTGGAATGTTTTGAGAAAATTGATTTATTTTTAAAACGATTTTTTTCTTCTTTTCTAGAGAGAGGAAAGGTGAGAGGAGGGGGAAACAGAGAAAATAGTATCACGACGAAGTCTATTGGATTTTATTTTTTGTTTTAAGAGTTGGATTTAAGAACAGATTTATTTTGAGATATTTTTTTAAAAAAAATTCTAAAATAATTTTGTTTGTCATAAATGAACTGTAAGCTAGCATGATCTAAAACAGGTGATGTTTAACAGAAACTATTAAGTTTATCTATAAGATTCGTTGATTGAAAGTTATTTTAATCTTCTTAATTACACTACCTGCAGAAAGTTGGAGGACATACTTTTTTTTCTTTTCAAAATATTACAATTTGCTCTTGTAAATTTGTTTTTTATTATTTTTTTTGGAGAGAATTTGTTTTTGTTTGCTAGAAATTTAATTTCAATTAGAATGAAAATAAGTTGAACACTTTAAACCTTTCTTCTTTAAAACGTGAATTATTTTCGAAAAAAAAAAACTTATCTTTGCTGTTAAGAAAAAAATACCCAGCGTTTTTAAACAATTTTTTACGTAAAATATCGCAATTTGTTCTTATACACCAAAAACACATTTCAATTAGAATAAAATAAAATAAACTTTTTAAACCACTCTTCTTTTTCAAACCCTGGAAATTTTTTCTGAAAAATAATGTAAATACTTCTTTTCTATGGCATTTAGGAAAAAAAAACCTCATTTGAAAAAAAGGAAACTTTAGCCTAAGTTTTTGAAAACATTTCTAAGCTTTACGGGAGATTGAGAAATTTTTACTTTCCGTTTGATTTTGAAAATTACAAGTCATAAGCTCGAATATTATTATCTATTTTGTAAAAATAAGTTCTGTTCTGAAAAATATAGCATCGATTTGTTAGCTCTAAATTTACATCTGCAACAAAAATGTAACAACAAGGATATTTGTAAGGTCAGAACTAATATTTTATAACACAAAAAAATTGTAAAAATGTTTCTAAAACGTTTGCTGGAAATTATGGAAGAAGAAAATTGAAGTGTTCTCAATTACAATTTTATTAGATAAAATAATATAAAAATAGTGGATAAGATACTGGAGACAATATTTTTAAATTTGCCTAAAAAGTTTACTACTTGGAACAAATTCAAATTTTTTTCATTTTGAATAGTAAACATGCTAATTTGGACATATTTTTTCTCAAAAACCTTTTTTCTTTTCATCCCAGCTTCATATCATAGGCTAATGGAAGTAGGTCATGAAACTGATAGTTTAATCATTATTATACTCTATAACAAAAAAATCGACGCACCAAGAAGGAGTTGTCCGATTGAAACGAAACGTGGTGGATAGGAAGACAATGTACAGAATAGTAAATGATTAAAATTTCAGAACAATTGAATAATTTATTGCAGAGTTACAGTAATAAGTTCAATAAGATGTTGACCCGCCTCTAGCCTGGATACAAGCTGCCACACGGCGTGGCATAGACCGATAAAGCTCCCGGATGGTCTCTTGCGGTATTTCCTGCCAAATTCGATCAAATTGTCGAATGAGGTCATCAACATTCAGTGCCGGATGCAATCGCCTTCCCATCATATCCCAGACATGCTCGATGGGAGAGAGATCTGGTGATCTGGCAGGCCAAGGAGGAGTTTGACAAGCTTGCAGACAGTTCATAGCAACACGTGCCGTATGTGGTCTGGCATTGTCCTGCTGAAAACCCAGCCCAGGGCGCTGCAAAAGGAACGGTAGCAACCCTTATGAAAAAATCGAGGTATAAACAAGGTATATTTTAAAGGTATAAAGGAGGTTGTTGTTTAAATACGTCGTAAAGGTTGAAAAGGGTGCAAATGAATACCTCAAAATCAACCTCAAATATACCTTAAATATACCTCCAGAGGTATATATGTTTCAGCCTGAAGTATATTTTTTTACACTTGTGGAAGTATTTATTCAACAACCTAAGGTGTGTCATTTTACACTTCAGGTTATTATAAATCAACCTCAGGTGTATTTTGTTCGACTTCAGGTAATTATTTTTCAACCTCAGGTATCTAATTTTATGCTTGTAGAGGTAGATATTTTTCAACCTATAGTGTGTCATTTTACACTTCAGCTTATTATAAATCTACCTCAGGTGTATTTTGCTCGACATCAGGTAATTGTTTTTCAACCTCAGGTATATAATTTTATGCTCGTAGTGGTATATATTTATCAACCTGTGGTGTGTCGTTTTACACTTCTGGTTGTTATAAATCAACCTCAAATGTATTTTGTTCTACCTCAGGTAATTATTCTTCAACCTCAGGTATATAATTTTATGCTTGTAGAGGTATATATTTTTCAACCTTAGGTGGGCCATTTTACACTTCTGGTTGTTATAAATCAACCTGAAGTGCATTTTCAACAATTGGAAAGGTTATTTTTAATTAGCGCCATGTGTTCCATGTTCTACCTTAAGTTATTATTTCGTAACCTCAAGTATATATTTTTGTATTTTTAGAAGTATTAATTTATCAACCAAAGATGTTTTTTTAGCACTTACGAAGGTGAGGTGTTATACGGACCACCTAGTTTATTAATTTTTAGACTCACTATATAAAAAAAATATAATATATATATAAAGATATTATATATATTATATGAAGAATAATGTACATTACACTTTTTTCACTAGTAGAAATCATTTATCAACCTGAAATTTTTAATATTAAACCTTCGGCAGTAATTGCTTCTTTTGTTAAGCTATAAAAGAAAGTTTTAAATGCATAATTCTTCTATAATTTTAATAGATTGATTTAAATCATCTTAAAATAACACTTATCCAAATTCTACAGTTAATAAAAATTATTTATGGGAACTCATACTCGTATTTTTAGAAGATAGTTGTCTAAGGTGCTTGAATTTTTAAAGCTATAAGACTACAAATTTAAATAATTAGTCAGCTGAAATTCAAAGTACTTTTATTTAAAACTAAAATTTCACTTTTTTTACAAACCAACAAAATTATTTTAAATACTGTTTCCGTCTACATGTTGAAACTTGTAATTATTGGAACCTAAAAGGAAAAAATATATAAATTAGTAAGAAAGTCATATTTACAATAATAGTGGCAGGTCTTAAAATATTAGAAGGTATTTTTTTTTATCATTTAAATTAACTGGATGAAATTAATTTTCCTTTTCAGATAAATATCTTCTGCCATTTCTATTCAATCCTCGTAGCTAAAAAGCATGACATGTATCACAGCCACAAAATAAAATACACTGAAGACAGTATTACTATTAACAACATTTACAGAAATTCAAATATACAGGGTGTTTATAAAGTCTCGGACCCATTTTGATGGTTAATAACTCATAAAATAATAAAGATAGATTAAAATTAATAACATAAATGGTTAGATAGACTCAAAAACTTTCATGAACCTTGTCAATGAACTTCCACGTGTGCCCCCTTCGTCGCACGGAGAATATCAAGTCGATAGTCAATTTCACGCCAAGTAGCGGCAAGCATGTCGGCATCCACAGAGGCTATTGCGGTTGTAATTCTGGCTTTTAGGCCATCAATGTTCGACACGATCCTCCTGTAAACATTGTCCTTTATAAATCCCCAAAGAAAAAAGTCCAGCGGCGTTATATCAGGTGATCTGGGTGGCCAAGGAATTGGACCTCCTCGCCCAATCCATCTTCCTGTAAAATGGTCATTCAAAGAACTACGAACGATGATACCCCAATGAGGTGGTGCACCATCTTGTTGCAAAAAGACATGTGGCTGAAGCTCTTCTAGTTGTGGAAATACGAAGTTTTCCAACATGTCTAAGTATACGACTGATGAGATTGTCTTTTCTGTAAAAAAGAAAGCTACCTCTCGTGAAATTGACTATCGACTTGATATTCTCCGTGCGACGAAGGGGGCACACGTGGAAGTTCATTGACAAGGGTCATGAAACTTTTTGAGTCTATCTAACCATTAATGTTATTAATTTTAATCTAATTTTATTATTTTATGAGTTATTAAACATCAAAATGGGTCCGGGACTTTATAAACACCCTGTATAATTCCAATCTTATTATGCAATTTTAACACTTTTTATTTTTCTATACATCTGTAACATTATGGTACTTGTAAGTTTAATAATTAGATTTCCTTCCCTTTCTTTTTTAAAAATCTTTAAACTCAATAAACCTAGTCTATATTTTTCAACTTTTTGTCAGACTTCATGAAACTAGCAGCTTTTTTTTAAATTTTTGACGCTGATTCTGAAAAGGACTTATGTTATTGTCAATCACATCAGAGTTTCTTAAAAAATAGCTATTTTAATAATTTTTAATCAATGTAATCAAGAATCTACAATCGTTTAATAAATTAAAATTTTAAAGTTATGTACCAATTTTTATTCTTTTCTTACACTCAATCGAATAGAACAAATTACAAGCGGATAAGGAGCATTTATTTTAAAGTTGTGAGTAATTTTATGTGAGGAAAATGTCTAAGAGAGAATGATTTGAAATAATACTTTTAAAATAAGTTGAGTATAATATCTCCTATATAACTTATAATACCGAGCAGAATAAAACTAATAGTTAGTTGTTACAAACACGTGTTTAAATATAAATACACATCCCATAGGATGAAACTCAAAATAATGCATATTACTTTTAACAATAAATGTCTTTATTTGCAATTGATTTGATTCAATTCAGGATTAAAATTGCATACTATACTGACTTATTTCTAAAATATTTAAGATTTCCGAAATTCGCACATTTTTGAAGTAGTGAACCATAAACAGCTGCATAAAAAAGCTCATAACCTTGAAACAAATTGTCATATAAACTTGAAATCGGATTTAATTTCATTCTGCCCAATATTCTAATAAGTAATAACAATCTGCTTAGTAAATAATTAACATGGGTAAAATGCGAGAAAATAACATGTAGTGAAAATCGCAGTTTTGTGATCAAACATGAAGAAGTGAACTAGTACAGTTACTAGTTTTCAATTATCAAATATCTAGCAAACTATTGTTATCAACAATTACATAAATTCTGTAGTTTATTAGGAGAGATTACTTTTTCTTTTAGGTATAAATTCAGAACTATATCCTAGGGGAAGGCAGAGCAGTAGCTTGCTTGTCTCTTCTTATGCGCCGCGGCGCATGTGCTATTTACAGCCTAGGCCATCTCAGTAATATCAGGGAACTGTGGATAAGCTCTGTAAATATATAAATATATATATATATATATATATATATATATATATATATATATATATATATATATATATATATATATATATATATATATATATATATATATATATAAACTTTGTATATACATAAACAATAATATAAACTTTGCAACAGATATCCAAACGATAAGCATACAGCTATAGTAGAATTTCAAAGCAAAATTGCTATTTTAAAAATCTTTCAATTTTCAATGATTTATTTATAAGAGAAATTGTGAACATTTTTCTCAATTAATCAGCGTGCATACTGCTACATTAAAAGATATACATTTAAGCAAAATAAAAAGAATAGTTCTATTTGACTGAACTACAAACAATAAAATATACTGTGCATAACCTGCTGTAACGATTCACCAGTAATGTTACCCAAAACAGTGACGAGAAATATTTCGGTTATTCTGTCTTATTGCTAAGCCTACAACGATAGCCTCTAAGAATATCCTCCAACTTAAATTATTTAAGATCAGGACGCGTCGTTGAAACAAAAATAATAAAATTTAAGTTTCAAAATTGAAGCATATTTGATTAAAAGTGATAAAACTAAATTAATAAATGTCAAGCACACTTACCGAATTTCGAATAGACTTTCGATTGTCAACACACACGCCATTTGCCGGCTCGCATGGAACTCTGGGAAGTGAGTTAGTTAATATGAAGTGTACTTTAAGCAACCTTAAAACAAGCTTAGGTATAAATAAAATGACTTCAACACCTCAATAAATACCTCACTCTCTTTAGTTGAAATAAGGTATATTTTTTATACCTCGTAATTACCTCACTCTCGTTAGTTGAAATAAGGTTGATTTTTTTATACCTCATAAATACCTCTTTTGTTACAAGTGTCAGAGAAACAACTTCGTATACCTTAAAAATCATCTTATCAGTCTGGATGATTTGAAGTGAATTTAAAACAACCTCAAAATCAAAATAAGCTTAGGTATAAATAAAATGACTTCATATACCTCAATAAATACCTCTTTTGTTACAAGTGTAAGAAAATAAACCTGGTATACCTTAAAAATCTCCTTATCAGTCTGGTTGATTTGAAGTGAATTTTAAACAACCTCGAAACAAGCTGAAGTATATATAAATCAACCTCGTACACCTGAATTACAACCTTTGCGAGGTATAATTTTTATTGCTGTTTTCTCTGCAACCTTAAATATACCTCAAATATACCTCAAAACAACCTTAATACCTCAATAATACCTCAAATCAACCTTAAATATACCTTAAATTTTCATAAGGGAAAACAGGTCTTAGGATGTCGTCGACGTACTGCTGTGCAGTAAGTGTACCTCTAACGACGACCAAAGGGGCCCGACTGTCAAAGGAAATGGCACCCCAGACCATAATGCCTTGTTGAGGGCCGGTGTGGCGTGCAATAGTGAAGGCAGGCTCCCCCCTGTGTCCTGTGCGTCTCCAAACACGTCTTCGATGATCGTCAGGACACAGTTGGAGGCGGGATTCGTCGCTATAGACAATACGTCCCCAGTCGGCATCTTTCCAGCCTGATCGAACCATGCACCACTGTAACTTAAAAATTTCAAAGCAATCGGATGATTGCTTCTTGGTGCGTTGATTTTTTTGTTATAGAGTGTACTTACAAAAAAGACATTTAAATCAAAATAGACCAAATTAATTAAACCTGAAATATACATTTTTGAAAAAATAATGATTATTTCAATTAATTAACTGCAGTATAAATATTATTTTTTAATTAAGGGCTGAACAATATTCTAACAATGTAAAAATCTATATTTCAAGAGCAAACTACGATATTTAGTAGGAAAAAAATATTAACTAACTTGATGTTGTTCTTATTTTATCAAGTAGTAACGCATAAATTATATAAACGGGTTTATTATTAATATTAACAAATATCAAAAATTACGGCTCTTGAGATATGCCCAATCGAGGATTTTTTAAAATTTAAAATTTTTTTTTCCTTAATAATTTCTATTTTATGTAAAGGAAATGTGCTATCGGAGTAGAATAATTCTTTGTGAGTTACACGTTATTCGTAAGATAATATGTTTTGTTTCCAATTATATATGCAGAGGATTTATCGCACTCCAAAAAACAAATAAATAATATTTTTTTGTAGACAGTAGAAACAAATATTTTTAGTGTTTGTCTGAATGTTAAATGCAAAACAAAAAGATTAGAACTTTTTTTCCATGTCTTTCCAATATTTTTCCCTTTTCGTCAAGAACGCTGTGAAAATAAGAAAAGCTGCAGTTTTTCTCAGAGTTTATCGATTTCAATAAAAAGTGTAGCGAAGTGAAGTGATTAAAGATGTTAGATGATAAAGCTAAAGGGTTTCCTTATTGATTCACTATAGAAGATTTCCTTCACGAAAATATCAGAGAAAGAATTTTAAAATTAATTTAGAAAATAATACTTTTTTCGGAAAAGAAATATTCCGGCAAAGATGGAACAGAAAAAAAAAAACATTCCTTCGTTTTAATTTTTTATTGAATAATAAATTGGATAAAGAAAATAGAATTTGAAAATAGTGTAAATGAGGATAAGAACTGTCCGATTTCGGCATTTAAAAGAATCTAAAATGAAGTCATTAAACTAAGTTATATTACTCGTGCAGTGTGCAAAATAAAAAACAGAATACTGTCCTGCTGAAATATGCATAACATATTTCCTAACATTTAAAAATCAAATTATTATCTTATTTAATCCTTTTTCAATAAATATAAATCATTAATATAAATCATTAATATAATCTGTAATATTTTTATACCACAACCTGTAATTGTGAGCAAAATAAAATCCATTTTTAGAGATTCCCTCTACATCTGCCGAACATATTTTTTATTTTTATTTTATAACCGTCGTTGAACAGCCGGTCCAATTTTTTTGGGTTTTCGACTGCTAATGTTGAACTTCGTTGCCTGGTAATCTTGAACCCAAACTAGAAGACAAGGGTACTCCTGGTTCAACTATTGGAAGAAATTTGCCTTAGCTGAGAACTTTTTGATGGAACTAACCCGCATTTGCGTTGCGGGGTGAGAAAGACCACGAGAACCTCCCACGGCTTGTCTGACGGCAAAGGGACTCTAACCCATGATCCGTCTACCACTGAGGATATTTCACGTCAGCAATGTGAAAAGCCGGATGTGAATTCGCTTCGACCAGCTATTCCAACCCGGTTCACCTAATTGGAAGGCGAAAGCTCTATCCGCCGAATCATCGCTGCTCTGCCTAACACATTAGCACAGAGTTCGAAATCCGTTATAAGGTCGTTGATGTTCTGATTTCATTCAAATTCTCTATCATTCCTCATGCTTTTTTTTCCGCCAACACATTTGAAGGTGTAAGGCTAAGAAAAAGAGCCTTGGCATTAAATTTAATCAATGAATAGTTAATACACGGATTCCTTAACTTTCCTTGCCAAAAACTATGCTAACGTACACTAAGAAATACCTTAATGACTTTAAATTTATTATTCACATTTCCACGTACTAAATGAACTTTAGAAACATTTAATTTAGGTGATATTTAAAGTCATGAAGTTAGGTATAGAAAAAATACTTTCTCTGAATTAACATACCTGTTTTAAACGGATTTTTGAACTTCAATTTATGAGGGTTTGCTGCAATTTGGCGAATATGGTTCCAATGTTTCACAGCATGCAACTGATATAATCTCAAGTATTCCCAAAAAATTTCAAAGCGCTATTATAAGTAGTTTCTTAGAAAAAAGTACATCGAAAAAGGATAGTTTTAACATTATTGACATATGCCCTACCGACTCCCCGTCACAATACTGATATCAGCATTTTCCTCGTCCCTTTTTAATAAAACCTTGTCCATATTGATAAAATGTAAAGTTTGAATTTAAAGAACACGCCATCCCTCATCCAAAGAGTTTGAAAAAAGGTCTATTGTCGCACATTGTTAAGACCTGCGGAATAAAATTTATTTCAATATCGCCAACATTTTTTTCACTTTTGTCAGATCTGCGTTTTGGTGCACTTAAATGAATTCAAATTCCTTAATAAATGACAAATGCTCTGGGCCTTCCTAGCATTCCTGATCCACCGTCCCCTCTTCTACAACGATTTTTTTTTTAGTTTTGTTAGCCCTCCCCACTAATTAATTTCGTTTACTCTCTTTCGTTAGTATCTGTGCCTTTTTCTGATTTCTAACCAATTCTACTTTAATCATTTATGTGTTGTCGTTTTAAAAAAATATCGTATTTCAAGTATGAAGTTGAGCTTTTTTGTCAACTAATAATTTTTAAGTCTATTGGTTTTATTTTATTTTACAATTTTATAACCATCGTTGAACAACCGATCCACTTTTGAACTTACGACTACCAATGTTCAACCTCGTAGTCTTTTTATTTAATATCTTATATCCGTCTTTGAACAGCCGACCCAATTTTGGGTGTACGACTACTAATGTTCAACTCCGTTGCCTTGTAATTTTGAACCAATAAAGAAGACAAGGAAACTCCTGGATCAGTACACTTAGAGGTATGATTTGTTATGGAAACATGGTGGACTATGTGACTAGACGGATTTAACGTGCATCAGTCACTATTTACTACACGGGGAGTCTTCGGCCGGAATGGGATCGAACCCACGAACTTCTGGTCAAGTACCCTACCAACCAGGCTACCCCGGCCACTGCTCCATAGCTTTGTGATTTATAACCCAATCCAAAAGACAAGGGAACTCTTGGATCAAGTATTGGGAGAGATTTACCGTCGTGGAGGACTTTTTGGCGGAATTAATTCGTATTTGCGTTACACTGAAAGGAGAACCACGAAAACCTCCCACGGTTAGCCTGATGGCAAGGGGTCTCTAACCCATGAAAATAAATGACTAAATTAGGATTATTTTTTAATGACAAACACACGCATGTAAACAACCTCTTATTAATTGAATAAGGCGGTCGCAGTTACGAGCGGGAAAAAAATCTTGCAATTCCTTATTAATTATCAGCGTAGTATTAATTACTTGTTGAATGGTACGTTAGCTAAAAAGGTAACATTTAAAAATATTAACCAAATTCACGAAACACAACAAAATAAGGCAAATTATTTATGAGGCTATACAATTCTTATAATTTTATTCGCGCTTCCCGCGTAAAAGATATACTCAGCTCATTTTTAATTACGAACATCCTGCTGGTAGTTTTTGAATTACATGACACATTCTATTAACCTTTCATTTATACTATGTGATCTAAGAAAAAGACAAATAATAGATTAAAACATCTCTATTATAATCGGATTTGAAATACTTCTATAATAATCGCTTTTATGATGCATTAAAATTTAAAGGCTAATTAAATGAACAAATCTTTTGATAACAATTTTATTTTTTTGCTGTAAGTTTTATTACTAGTTTTAAAAAAAATTTCCGTTTTCCCAGACAGTGCTTTTATTAAATTTTTTTGTCCTTCAAAATGAATTGTAAATTTATATCCGAGTTAAAAATATATTCATTTAAAATAATTTCCGTTTCATGCCCGCAGAGTTGAAATCCTTGAATTAGTTAGTGTATACGCTTGTATTTATTTTCCGAATTACGCTTATTTGTAATTGTATTATTCACAGTCCAGAGAAGCAAAACAATGTTAGACACTCGTAGGATTTTGTAATTATAATAAATTTCCTTACAGTGTGAATAATTAATTTCTTTGTTTTATTTTAATTTACTTCTTTTTATATGTCTGCGTCTGAGTGAAATGGAAATTGCGACTTGACGCTGAAGGCAATTATTTTATATTCATTGAGATATTTCTTCGCGTTTTTATTAAATACATTGCAGGTATTTGATTATTAGTTTGGAGAGAAATATTCTAAAATTAATTTCGAATAACTTTACTTATCAACTTTTATTTAAAGGTTATTGTGCTTAACTATTTTTTATTTAATTTTAGCTTACTATTTTTAAAGCTAAATGATTTTGTTTTTATTTATTCATTTAGATATACACCGAAGAGCCATTACATCATGACCACCCTGCTAATCACATGTAGGACCACCTTTAGCCCTCAAAACTGTTAGCACCCGCAGTGGCATTGATTCCACAAGGTGCTGATAGGTAGTCTGAGGTATCTGGTACCAAGCGCTCACCCAATGGTACTGCAATTCCCTCACATTGCGAGGGGGTAGAGTGGCAGCACGAATTTGGTTTTCCAAGTAGGACCACAAATGCTCTATTGGATTAAGGTCAGGTGAATTTGGAGGCCAAGACATGACTTGAAAGTCACTGGAATGTTCCTCGAACCAATACATGACGATTCGACCCTTATGACATCCTGTTGGTAAACACCATCCCCTGCAGGAAAAACTGCTGCCATAAATGGGGGAACCTGGTTTGCAACTATGTTCAAGTAGCTTACAGACGTCAGGGATTGTTCTATGAGGATTATGGGTCCTAATGTGCCCCATGAAGACATTGTTCCTGGGCGAGAAACCATGAAAACCTGGGCGAGCCCATTGTTATAGATGGAGGGGGGTCATAATGTAATGGCTCTTCGGTGTAGTGCTCAAAAGAAAGAAACGGACCATCTTGAATAACTTTTGATCGAATGATTGGATCTTAACGTTCTAGGCAGTGTTGCCAGACTTCGAAATTAAAAAAATACTACAACTTCATTTGTAAAAATACTACATATTTTAAGAGCCACCTACAGTAGTAATTTGGAAGCTTAAATAATATTAAAAGGATAAAATAAAAGGATGTTACTAAGAATAAAATAATATTAAAATTGAAAAGAAAGCAATTATCTTTACCCTTTCTTGCACTTATGCTTCAGATAAACGCATTGTAACAAAGATTTAAATCGGCAATTTTGTCTTATAAGAATTGCGTGTATCATAAATGTCTCTTGTGTATCATACACGAATCAAAACAAATTCGTAACTTAAATTAAAAAAATCTCTTATTTTATATCATATCCTACGTAGAAAAAAAACGTAAAATCTATTTTAACAATGTGCTGGTTGCATAAAAAGCAAGCAATATTATATTATAATCTACAAATAAGGAATAAATGAACTTTTATTTTTTACAATCATCACCTAGATAGAGCGACAAATATGAAACGAACGGTTAGCAGTACTTCATCATTTCCACGGCGACCGCTATTTAAAACGAAGGCAAAAATAACGCAAGATAGATAAATTTACATTTAGTTTGTGGTTTACAAATCTGTCAGTTTATCGCGGCCACCGTGGTAATTAAGAGATATCCGGATGGCTTATTTCAAAAAATGTTTTTTACTTCAAAAAACTAGACTGGCACTTCCGCTCTTTGATTAAAAAAATGATAAAAGAAAAAAAAACATAAACATGTCACTTTTTAAAAAATACTAAGAAATATACCCCATCCCTATTTTTCAGCGAAAAAATACTACAGAAGTATTGGAAATACTACGCAAGGCAACCCTGGTTCTGGGACTCGATCTTAGAGGGGTAGATCTCAAATAAGCAAATTAATTAGTGCAGAAAATAGTTAAAGTTTCAAAATCTGATAAAAAACGCACTTCCTCTGAATGACCATGCCTTCTTTTGACCCCAAAATATGGGGTAGCCGCAATCTGGGAAATATGATCCTCATTGTTTGGTCAGCAGAGCTATCCAAAGTTACGACCCCTTAATGTTAATTTTAGTTTTTGCATATTTCGCTCTGTCTCGAGAAATTTTTAAACAAATTGATAATTTTTTCCACTCAATTATAAAATTCGTTTATCCAAAGATAATTTCATTCAAAACTATATAAATATTTATATAACTTTGTATAACTATATAAATATTTATATACTATATAACTATATAAATATTTATGTAGTATTATTATATAATTATTTATAAATATTTAGTATGTTTTATTGTTTTATTTCATAATAATCGAAAATTTTTAGAACTGCAACGTATACAGTATAGAAGGTATCATTTCATACAATATACAAGGCATCATTTACAATATACACGGTATCATTTTAAAGAACATAAATTTACAATTAAAAATATAAATTTCGATTGAAATTGGTTGAATAGTTCTTGAGATATCGAATTTTAAAAATGTGACTTTTTTAAAATTTGACTTCTTGGAAACTATTCCTCCGATTTCACTCAAATTTCGTCTTTTGTCATGTAAAATTGTATTTTTTAAAATAATGCGAAAAATGGAATAACTTACAATTAAAAATTTTGACTATTATCAAATAAAATACTAAAAAATAATAAATATTTACTAAATTATTCTTATTTCTTCTTTTTTGCGGGGAATTATCTATGGTTAAACACCTTTTACACTCAAGAGCCAAAACATTATGACCACCCCTACATTTTGCAATGAACTCTCCTGGATGACGTGGAAGGCACGTGACCAGGTGGAAGTGGTATTTAACTGTTGCTGGAGAGTTTGAAGAATCATTCTTCCACTTACTTCTTTTTGTGATGGGAAAGGCTGCGGATCTAAGCGACTTTGATAGAGGGCAGATTGTAATGGATCGAAGGCTCGGAACAAGTATTTCCGAAACTCCGACTTCGCGATCTACAGTTGTTAGTACTTATGCAAAGTGGATGAATGACGGTCAAACCAGCCGTAGACGACATGGTGTTGGACGTCCACACGCTATCGAAGTAAAAGGTCGTTGGAGATTGTCTCGCTTGGTGAAGTAAAACCGGAGCCAGACAGTGGCTCAGCTGACAGCCCAATACAATGCAGGGTCAAGTAGAATAGTATCAGAGCACACTGTTCAGCGGACACTGTTGGATATGGGGCTATGCAGCAAACGTCCCACTTGTGCGCCTTTGCTGACCAAGCGTCATCGCCAACTACGCCTGCGCTGGGTCCGGGAACACCGCGACTGGTCCATGGATCAGTGGGAGAGAGTAGCCTGGTCAGATGAATCACGGTTTGTCATTCATCACGCCGATGGCCGTGTCAGGATACGCCGTCCTCCAGGCGAACAGTTGCTCCCTCAATGTACAGTAGGTCATACACAGGCCGGTGGTGGCGGTATTATGCTTTGGGGGACGTTCGCTTGGGCGTCTCTGGGACCCGTGGTTGTTGTAGAGCAGATCATGAATGCTATAGGGTATCTGAACATCATTGCGGACCAGTTGCACCCTTACATGGCCTCTGTTTTTCCAGCTGGAAATGGAATTTTCCAACAGGACAACGCCCCATGTCACAAGGCTCAAATTGTGTTGGAGTGGTTCCAGGAATATGACGCTGAATTCCAGTTAATGTCCTGGCCGCCTAACTCACCGGATCTCAATCTGCTAGAACACATTTGGGATGGCATGGAACTGCAGCTCAGAGTTCAAAGACCACTAAGTCGCAATATCTCAGATTTGCGTGACCGTTGCTTAAACATCTGGTACAATCTGTCTCCGGCCATCTACCAAGGACTTGTGGCATCCATGCCAAGGCGGGTTACAGCTGTGTTGCGGGCTAAAGGTGGACCAACGCGTTTTTAAGAGGTGGTCATTATGTTTTGGCTCTTGAGTGTATATTTGTGTGCAAAAGTTTTTCAATTCACTTAAAAAATTCTCCAGACATGGCGAAATATGCAAAAAGTTAAATTAACATAAAGTTAAATTAACATAAAGGGGTCCAAATTTTGAACTGCTCTCCTGACCAAACTATTGGAACCATATTTCCCAGATTGTGGCCGTCACCTATAACTTAAGGATCAGAAATCAAAATCCGTTATGGAAAAAGTATGTTTTTTCAGAGAAAGTGCGTTTTTGTGTCTGATTTCGTAACTTAAAATATCAGAAGAAGGTGAAGATCCGATCATTTGATCAAAAGTTATTCAGGGTGGTCCTGTTTTTATTTTGCGTGCTGAACATTTAAATACATATCTATTGAAGTATGTTTTTGTAATAAATTACTCGAATAATTCTTATTTCCAATAGAGCTAATATTTTATAAGTTACTAGGAGGCTGCGCCCCCTGCTCGCTAACGCTCGCCAACCCCCGAGAATTGCTACGCAATCCTATGCGGTTCACGCCGTGAACCATGGCTCGCTGCGCTCGCTCGCCAATGAACACAATGTTCTAGCACAAAGACATAATATTTTATCAAAGACATAGTATTTTATCATCAAAGACATAATATTGTACTTATGTAGATGAATTCTATCAATGTTCTTATTGGCTTTTAAAAAAGTATATTAGCTATTTAGATTGTACATGGTGAAAAAATCAGAACATTAGCTAAATGAGAAACATATTAGCGAAATAAATTATCAAATAATGCTTCACTAATATTCTGCATTTTAAAGCGTGAAAATTCAATGCATAAATAAACGCGAAATATAAAAAAATTCAATGCATTCAATACAAACACTTAGACGTTTTTTACACGTTTAGGTAGCTCCCAGTAGAAAAATATCAATTCAACAGCGGCCTTTTAAAGCATTCTCACTTCAATTAATTAATTAATTCCTAATTGGGTATAATATAAAAAAAAACACAACTACTTCCACTTAGTAGGAATAACATTTACAATGACGCAATGCTAAATTCTATGCCACTATCCACATAAATCAATTATTAATCAAAAATCGAATATCAATTACTTTTCTTTATAATGCAATAAAATCTGGCGAGCAGCTATTTAAACGATCAAACACTTCGTTTGTTTATTTGTGGCTTGAAGTTAGGCTCGCAGAAAATGCCGTTCATGGGTTAAATTTAGTAGGAATAACACAACCTGTGACGTAGGCTATAGTATACCCAATTGAGTTTAAATTAAATATTGTCATGTTTTTAGGGCATGAATCTGAATTGAACAACCTGATAATGCTCACTCTGGTTATTGTTTCCGTTTTTAAAAGTGCTATATGTTGAGCCACCGCAACTAAATTTGCCATGTGACATTTTTATCAGCAATCATTGGTCGATTTTCTAACGTTGCCATTCGGGGAGTTGTAAAGAGGCTTTTTTTGGTGCCGTGTAAGAGAAATATATATATAGATTATTTAAATGAATCTCGATGCTTAACACCAAGAATTATTCTTTGTGTTTCACCAGGCAATTTTTGGTGTGAAACAGTTGTCACCGGCTTTGGCGTTAAGATACACTAAATTTTTTCAATAGTTTTTAATTAAAATGTCTGTGCTTTATGTAATGTTTATGTCGATTACATGTTGTCCAGCGAGATCCAGTTGTTTAGAAAAGAGGTACCCAATTTTTTTTTCATTCTCTTTTTAAATTTTGTTGGTTTTGTTTCTATTTTCACTTGCCACTGCCAAACGAATTTTTAAGGCAGACGGTGAGTATCTTGCTTTTCAGTGGCGCCATCTATGGCCACGAATATGATTTCAGCCACTCACACACACCCATGCATAGGTCCATTCATTCATCCACAGATCGGCATCTTGACCTGAACCAGAGAACGATCAATTTCCAATTGAGTACCAAAGGTATTGATCTATTATGGGAAATTGAACTTAATAATCCCGACAAATTTAACGTGCACCAGTCACTTAATATACAGGCTTTCTTAGGCCTCTCCCGAATCTAACGAGTGCACGAGTCCAACGTTTATGCCCATTATATGGTGTCCTGCGAAGAAAAGAGGTATCCAATTTTTTTCTCCATTCTCGAAGCTTCTTTTAAATTTTGAAGCCTACTAAGCTTCAGACCGATGAGTAAAGCTTGTTTGGGTGGTCAGTGCGCAATGCCGACCACATTTCCCTATTTGTCACGTAATTGTGGAGGCTTAACCATTTTGATCCCTCTGACTCTTTCGGGAATTATTTTTTTTTACAATTAATATTGAAAGATTTATCTAATTAAATTCGAATGAATATTAAATTGTATTCAATTCGGGCTCAACGGTGCGAATCGAATCACTCATTAAACTCACATAATTCTTAAAATAGAATTTTTTTTTATCGTGATCTTTCGAAACAATAAAAAGTATAAACACTTAAACTGTTATTAGGGCAGTTAAAAAAATCACGGAATTACGTTTTTTTATAAAACTGAACATTTAAAACAAATATATCATTGGTGACTACAGGTAATCCCGCAAATTAGTCACCAAACTCATTCGTTAGCTAGAAAATTTCCATTCTAAGAAAAAGGGATTCTTAAGAACATTTATCTTTGGGTGAGGACAAAGATCCTCATAAATCATGCCCGATACTTCTAAAAGTAAGGTTTAGGATTAACAGGATCTATTTTAAGATGGCAGCATTGTTTAAAAGAAATAAATTTTATTCCACTACTTTGCTAATGAAGTTAATTTTTTTTAAAGCCGGTTTTCTTGCTTGAATGATGTTTAACTTATTACAAAAAGAAAAAAAAAGGAGAAAACAAAAAGAAAAATTGTCCGTGATTTATATCTTGGACAATGAGTAACGCCAACTCATTTGTGATCCCCTTTAATTGACCCAAAAATCAGCGCCTTTTAATTCTGAAGTCGCGCTGTGCATGATGGGAGGATCTTTGTGACTTTAATTTGAAAGAGACGAAATGCAAGATAACAGGAAAATTCCTGCCAACTTTTAATCAACGGGTGCCGTTTCCGGTAAAGAAAAAGGGGGAAAAAAATCCCTGCTCCCTAGTTCATTTCATACATATAGTTCTCTTTTGCGAACTAATGACCGCAGTTTAATTGTGTGACAAAAAACCCCGGGTAATGCTCATTAGGGAAGAATTTATTTGAACGATCTGTGTTTCAGATGTATGAGATATCTGATGGATGGTAATTATTCAATCAACGAAAAAATTGAAACAATTCGAACAAAAGGTTTTATGAAATATGTGCTGTAACGATGAAATGACTTTGAAGTTTCAATCATTTGAACCTATCTGTCGTTTGGCCATTAATTAACACATTGCTATAAGTCTTCTTCTGAGATTTTCAAACTGCACTTCGTTCTTCAATTAATGCTTCACGAAACATTTTTGTGTGCTCTCAAGAAAATTGGATACGTTTAAAATTTAAAAAAAAAAGGAAAAAAAATATATAAATGGGTGATTTTCACGAAATTTGACAATTTACAGTCTCTTGCTCCAAGATCTAATACTATACTACTAAAAGAACTTTTTTTAAATTTTTTTTTAATAAATAGCATTGTTGTTAGCATTTTAAAATGACCTTGTACTAACATCGACTGTTTTGTATATTTATAAAATTTAATTGAATTTCAAAATGTCATGTTCATCGACTGTTTTGTATATTTATAAAATTTAATTGAATTTCAAAATGTCATGTTTCTGGCATGTCCCGAACAATGTTTCCAATAATAACTAGCTTCAAAACTTCGCATAAATTTTTCAATCTGAATTTTTTTTTTATCTCAACCGTTGTAAGCATATCTAGAATATATGCAGAGGGTATTATTTACAAAAACTTCGTTTAAAATATTTTTTTCTATCAATAATTTGTTTGTCACATGAAAATTTGTTATTTTCCTGGCTACTTTTATTTAGTGACTTATAACCAAAATAGATAGCCCCAGCAAATCAATATCTTATGTCAATAGATTGATTAGATACCATCCTATCTGAGCATGTCTTGTTGTATGAATAAAGAACCAACTTTCTGGTTCAAAATTTATTTCAAAAAATTTTTCAAGGTGAGTAGGTTTTCATGTTGTCATTTTCCTGTCTTCTTGAAATCATTAATAACACAAACTACATAGGTTTATCTTAGTTATTTCAAGAAATCCTGTTGTTTTCTGCGGAATGTAAACGTCTTAGGCCAAAATGTTAAATTAAAGTAATGTTAAATGCTATAAAATGGAGAATTTGTCATTATCCTGGCTGTCATTTTCCTTATTTGGATATCTTGGTATTAGGTTAAAGCAAATATTAACCTAATACCAAGTTTGTGTATGATTGTAATATGCTTGAATGTAATCAAAGTTAATTATTTTTTTAATGATTGATTATTACACACAATTTTATTCTGCACATATCAGCAACAAAAATATTTTTGATTCTTTCTACAGTGGATAAAACGAATTAATTTAAGCAATTTATGGTCCATCTAACATAAAGGCTTAAGTTGAGTTACTATTAAAATTTGAAAAACTATTAAGTGGCCCTCTTTTGCTCTATTATCTTGTCTTTATGGTGGCTTTTTTTTACTTGTAACGGTCTTCTGAGGACCCTATACCATATAAGATACTTTTCATGACAAATTCTTTTTTTACCTCCATTAGCAATTTAAAATTTTAAGTTAAAGAAAAAAGTAAATTTAATTAAGCCTAGAGAAAATCATGAAGTTTCGAATGTTAATAAAATTTTTTACCAAACAATTTGTGATAGTTCTTCCCACTGCGCAATCCTAAGCAATTTTGCCATAATTTCTTTTCATTTCGATATTTTGAAAATATCTTTTTAGCACTTGAAACTTAATGATTTACATGGGTTTACCCGAAATTTTTAAATACTGATGGAGGTAGAACAGAATTTTTCATGAAAATTTTCTCCTGCATTCCCTAGACCAGTGTTCTCCAACCCCCGGTCCACGGATCGGTATCAGTCCTTGGATCAAATGGTACCGGACCGCCCATTTCATTGAAACTAAATTTAAATTCCTAGGTTTATACCCCAAATTTAAAATATCTGTGTTCCATTAAAATTTTATTTACTTAAAAAAAGGGGACCCCGAAGGTAGTGACAAAAATTTTTTAGTGTTTGTAATGTATCATTCTCTCTGATTATCCCCAGATGGAACCGTCTCATTGCAAAGAAACAAGCTCAGGATTCTTATTGATTTAACGTTCTAGAAAGTTAAAATGTTAAATAACTTTATATTTATTTTTTGGTGTAACTGTATTTTATTTTAAAGGCATGTTTAAATACAATTAAATTAAAATTAATAAATCAAAATTATCTAAAATATAAACAATCAACGTCCCGCCCCCCCAGCATGCCGCGGTAAAATTATCAAACGTTAACAGGTCCGCGGTGATTAAAAAGGTTGGGGAACACTGCCCTAGACCAGTGTTTCCCAAACTTATGACTTTGGTGTACCCTTTCTAAATTTTCGTAACGCTGTGTACCACTAATAAAAAAATGAATGTATTTTTCACTATAAAATTTTTTTAAAGAAGTTAAAAGTCACAACTGGCTGTTGACACCACTAATTATTAACTGTTAACTCTGCAAAAAATAGCCAATAGAAGAATACGTGACCGTAAATGAAATGGCTAACTTTGTTTTTAAATAAAAGTTTTTTAAATTTTCGTTTGTTGCAAGATATTTCGCATAAGAACACGTACCCCCGCTAAACTGTTCCCGTACCCCTGGGAGTACGCGTACCACACTTTGGGAAACACTGCCCTAGATCATTCGGCGTGTATTTCCACCCACCCATGATAGGCTTTTGAGTTCAGTAGTCGATGAACTTTTAGGTCCTTACTTCCAGCAAAATTTTTGTGTTGAAGGACAATAATAATAAATGGCCTCCATGCAAATAAGTTAAAATAATCGAGATCCTCAAAATGGTAAATATACTCAAAATATCTCTATATTTCTCTTTGATTTAGTGTTAAGTAAATTTTAAGAAAACATAGTCGGTATTGTATTGATACTTTATGTAATACAGGACATTAAGATGCTATTTTTAGTTTTAAGAATGATTTAGATTGAATTTCGATTTCAGGCTGTAACTCTCAATTAGAGATATTTTGCCCTCTCACGTAGCATCTCGTGTGCTCACACGTACGTAAGGTTCTGCGCAAGTTCAGTAAATGACCAAGATTTTTCTGCTGAAACTGCGATGTGCAAAATCTCTCTGAAAAACAATACGACCGGTTACGTAGCAAATAGTATGGCTTGTTTCATTCTTGCTTTCAAAAATAATTTTGAAACTGAACAAACAATTAGTTACTTGTCATTATTTTACAAAAATCAATAAAAAGTTACTAATTGATGTTTTTATTCTCCATCAGACTATTTTTACCAAGTTTATATTAACTTGCTTTCGTGTATGTCTGCTCGGGTGGAATTTTGTAATCAATTTTAAACTAACTTCCCGATTAGCTACAGACTTCAAATTTGGCACATAGTTCAGAATTGGATGGCAATGCATGAAAATGAAGAGAAAGAAGACATACAAAGTGAAATAAAATTAAAATTAAAGAAAAATTAATATTTTCGCGATTGTCTTTTGTTGTCGATTCGATTATTTCAAATTATTGTCACATGTCAGTTGAAAAGTTTTGTGTACAGTGAGTGAAAAAATTGAGATTTTGGAAGTAGGTACAAAAAAAAATCAAAATAAAAAATAATATTTTTAAAAACCACATTTTTGTAGTGGAGAATAATAATCAAAAAATAAAAATTTGAAAAACGAAAAACGTGGGGCGCATGAAATGCATAACAGTACATATACACATTTTCTTACTCATACACATGCACAGCCACATGCACATCTACATACACATGCATATACACATACATATTCCACATCCACATTCAGATACAAATACAATTACAGATATACATACACATATTCTCATGAGCACACATACACACTAATATAACATTACTGTTATGTATTTCATACGCCCCACGTTTCTCATTTTTCGAATTTTTATTTTTTAATTATTATTCTCCACTACAGAAACGTGGTTTTTAAAAATATTACTTTTTATTTTGATTTTTTTTCCTTATCAATATTTTTCTAATAAAAATACACCTTTTTTACAAATTTATAATGTAAACATTTTATGGAATTTAAAAAAAAAAAAATCATTTTTTTTTACCACAGAACTACGATTTTATTTTGTGCAAAAGTTAAATTGATTAAACTGTGTGTGTGTTCAATTTTCTGAAGAATTCAATTTTACCTAAATCCAGAGACAAGTTCGAATAAAACTTCCAATTAGACTAATTTAATCCAATTCTACGAAACAGGGAACTCAATTAATTTTCTTCACCTGCGTCATATATTTATATATTCCTTTTAATATATTAGATTCTTAATAGCATTAGAATGAATATATTAGATTACATTAACTAAATGAGTTTTCCTAAAAAATAATTTAGAAATTATTTATTAATGAATTTAGAGTATATTTATTTATCGATGGATTTTAGGAGATTTGATGCAACTCCAACGAGAAAATCAAACTCGAATTTTTAAAATTTTATTCCTTCGCATGCATCGTCAGCAAACAATTCTAAAACAACTTTCAGTCTCAAAACAGTTTAAGGTTTGATTGTAGCTGTATTAAAAATGTATTTGTAATTAAAAAAAAAGAACCCTAATGTAGCAAGCACTCTTTTGCACTGCTATCTATTCGTTTTAGAGGCACTTTTAGTTTTTATTCTGACAGATTACAGTCAGAATGTTTTTATTCTAATAAACTTGAAATTTAATTTTTTTTCCTTGCTTTATGACCAAACGATTCTTGATTTTTAAGGTTCAAACAATTCTCTTTTTTATTTTAATTTTATTCTATCTATATTAGAAATATATTAATGATTTTTTGAAAAATTATAATATGACATTCTTTCACACAACTATCTATTCTTTTTAGTGATAATTTTAATATTTGTTCCGGCATGATTAGCAATTGCCCTGGCATAAAAATCAAGC
Source organism: Parasteatoda tepidariorum (assembly GCF_982258835.1). Lineage (NCBI taxonomy): Eukaryota > Metazoa > Arthropoda > Arachnida > Araneae > Theridiidae > Parasteatoda > Parasteatoda tepidariorum. Next base: position 100,067,859 of record NC_141757.1, read on the forward strand.
ACCAAGTTGTAAAAAAAATTAAATTTTAATTTTGTATGTTTTGCAACCAAATGATTTTTAAGCGTTTTTCAGTCTCAAACAATTCTAAAGTCACTTTAAATTTAATTTTAGCTATATTAGAAATATATTATTAATTTTTGAAAAACTATTAAATGCCTTTTGCTCTGCTATCTGTTTGTTCTTTATGGTGACTTTTTTTCTCAAAATGAAAATTTTAATACAGAAGCTTCAGTTCTGTTCTATACAGAAGCTAAAACTTCTGTTTAAGGGCAAAACTTCCCTAAAATTTCCCTAAAACTCTGTTCCAATAAGTCAAACTTTTGGTATACATGTACTCCTTATGCTATTGATGTCGATTTAAGATGTTTATTTGCCCAAAAACAGATTCAAAGAGTTTTTTGAAAGAAATTGTGATGCAGGATGCATCATGTTTTAATGATCGTCTATTTAAGTCAGATGTGTTTGATCAATTTAATTTTGACTCCAAAACGTTTCTTGTTTCTGTGATTATTGATATTATTGCTTTGACGTTGAGAACGTTTCAATTTATAAGAGTTTTTTTTTAAAATTCTAGCTTTTGAATTTATTCCACGAGGGAATGAAACTTAAGGACTAGAAATTTGATAAAACTCCGATCTAAAGACTAATTAAACCAAGACTATTTCAGAACATATTCAATCAATAATATAGAAGTAATATAAAATCAATATTTCGAGTTAATTTTATAGAATTTTATTTTATTTTTAAAAGAAAATGAAGTAAAACAAATTAAGTTAATTTTATGGTATGTAGATGGAAAAATATAGTTTTATTAAAAAAAAAAATATATAGCGCAAATCATATTTATATTATTATTTTATTATATTGTTTGTAGTATTAGGTAATTGCATTATTGAATTATTATTGAACGTAAATGTTTTTTTTTTCTCCTAATGCTCGCCTGTGTTAACATCCGTCAATTCAGACATCTACAGGGCGATTTTGTTGACCTCTCTTACAAGAGCACCATATTAGGTAGGCCAACGTCGCTCCCACAGTGAGGACAGATAGTACAGAGAAGGAAAGAACATCCATGCCTTGCCCGTGATTCAAACCCAGAACCTTTCTGATGTAAGGACAGCTCCTCGCCCCCTACACAGGCCGATCGGCTTGTACGTAAATGTATTAATATTAATTTTGAAGAAAGTCCTTTTTTTTAAGTTTAATTATTTTTACGATTGTTTCAAAAAAAATTTCTGTCTTTGAGACGATGCGCTGTTTATATGAAAATTGTGATAATGTACGAAAATTAAAAAATAATTTAGAAAATAGAAGACAAAAATATATACAAGTTGGGATTGTATATTAATATTTAAAAAAAGGAAAAAACAAAAATTCTATCGAAATCGGACAAATCACAGATGAGATAAGCGAGTATAAGAAATACCAAAATCTATTTGATTGCGGGGGGAAATAGAAAAATATGATTGTAGTACACTCCTTCTAGTTTGAACATGCTACAGTGATATGTGTTCTAGACTGTAAAATTTAAAAAAAAAAACTAAAAAAAAAAAAAAAAACTTAAGTGTTTTACGATAAATTTTGGGAAATAATTACGATAAATTTTGGGGCATAATAACCATTTCCTTTCTTTTGCTAATACTATAACTCAAAGCTAAAATAGAATTTCAAAACATTGATTAAAAAAACTGGTTTTTTGATTTTTTTTGTTGTTGCCATATGTAGCTTATCAAACAGAAATGTCAAATATACAAAAAAAATTTCAATTTTGAACATTTTGTTGCTTACATTCATTTTCTTGTTGACACCGATTACGATATTGTTTTTCATTTTTTCTTTAACTTTGAACTCTAAAGTACACTCTTTTGTCCCCATCATTTTCGATAAATATTCAAAAAATATATATTTAAGAGCAGTCTTTACGGAACACTCTGTAATTGCATGCATACCAAGACATATTTCTTGATACGCAATACATTGAATTATTCTTAAACATATTAAGCACCAATAATCATGACGAGTCTTGTCAAGCTAAGAGGAACATTTCGAATGCGCCAACACTGTTTTAATTCACGCTATCGGAAAGTCTCTTCTTATTTTGCTGCGCATTTTTTTCAGAAAAAAGAAGTTTTCAGTCTTTCCACCAGGAAAACTTCTCTCGTTTTGTTACCCTTCCCAAGATGCGTTCATCCCTTAATTCCTCAACAGTGTTAAGCTAAGTACTTCAGTAATTAACGACCGCACTTCAATGAAGTACATTTACTAAAAGCATAGACGAGGGGTGGAAAAAAAAAAACGTTGTTGTTCGTGTCTAAAGCGAGATGTTGAGTATTTTCCCCACCAAAATGGCGTCCTTCATATTCTCCGCTGAGTGGAGAGGAGGGGATTTAAAGAGCTATAAAGAAGGGAGAGTTGAGTTGTTCATATTTTGATTTGCATGCATATTTGTGGTCTCCCTTCCTCCCCCCCCTCCACTCGTACTTGAGAACTAGCAGAAAAGTTAAATGACGAGTGATTCGTCATTTATTTTGATTTTGCCTAATGATGTTTGGGGATTCGAGGGGTTGAAGGAATATTGAAAGCGATTTTTTCCCACCCTTGCCATAGAACGGGAACTAGAAGTGAATATTGGAATAGCATGAAGTTTTTCGTTGCTTTAAATGTGATCCTATAAAAAATAAAGTTGTGACGAACATTAAATATTAGACTGAGTCATAAATAACTTTCTGTAGCTTACTTTCGGGTTTGAAGAGTTTACAAACTTGATTAAACTATATAAAAAATTTTTATATATTAATTCAACAAATTAAGCAATTTTTAACAATAATTTATTATTTTAAATTTTTAACGTTCTTTTTTAATTGGCAGAGTCTCTCGATTCATAAGATTTAAAAAAATTTAAATTATAAAATTACTTTTGTTTATCCATGATCCCTAACAGCAAAATAACTTAGGTCCTCATTGGATCACACGAATCTTGGCTTAATACGGGGTCGAAGGGCCGTTATTTTCCGATATTGGCCCTTTATTGAATTTTCCAATTCACCCGATACTTTACAGCCACTTTACAACCAATATCGGCCCTATATTGAATTGTCAGATTCACCCGATATTTTGTATTTATTATTCAGCCACATAGGACCTATATAGGACGAATATTAAAAAATATCGACATCCCAATATCGGTACACAATCCTTTAGTGCATATTCATGTAGCACCCATATTGAGCCAATTTAAAGCCCAACTGTGGTCAAGGTAAAATTGTTGTTAGGGATATTGTAAAAATAACAAGAAACAAGCATGTTCTATTTTTCAGGGATTGGAAACGACAATAATAATAGTTTATTCGTTCTCCTAAAAGAACATTTTATTTTTGTGACTCCTAACTGTTGAAAGAGTTTTAGTCGTCGCTTAAATATTTGTGCCATTATACTGATTAGAAAGCTAAACATCCTTACATGTTTGGTCCTTACTTAAATTCTGAACTTCCTGAAATAAAAATGTAACAAAAATAGTAATAAATATTTGTAACAATAAATAATACTGATTAATAATAATAATAATAATAAATTTCGCAGATTTTTCCTATAATAAATGTTTTGAAAAGTATATGTGTACATATATTTTAGTCTTTTGTCACTCTCATGGTCCGATTACTAAATGTTGAGACTCTCGAGAAGAGTACTAAATAGGGCAGACTCGGCTATAGGACAGAGTACTGATTTGAGGACCCTCAAATTTCCATTAGTTTCTGAAGCCTTTTTAAAAAATTACATGTTAAGTAAAGAAAATATACTAATAATAATAGCAAAGGTCTTAAAGTTATTACTTATTACAGGACAAAAATTTAAAAATTTGGAGCAAAAATTTCAAAATATTATTCACTTACATTTGAGTGTTCTTGGAATGTGCTACTTGTGTCCATCGATAATCAGACCTGCGATACTCAACTTTATTAAACCAAGTGTTGATTACTTGTCGTTGTTCGGTTACCCGATATTGGGGGGATATCTTGCACCATCAAGCCTTTTATTTATTATCCATGATATGTATGTTTAAGAAAATTCTTATATATGTTCCTGTATCTTATGTTTCCTGTGCAGAGAGTAAACAGGGTGAGAAATTTCCATTCGACAGCACGCCATTGGCGGCCAAATATTTAGTAACAGAGTTAGACTGGCGAGTAAGTACTCTAAGCGAGTAGTTGATTCTAGTGTAACACAGTTTTACTCGAGAGTACCGGCAGAGTTTGACATTACGATTACAATTAACAGATTTTGATATTTTAATTTTTTGAAATTTCTTTAATTTAATCACTTTTAATCCTATGTGAAACCTTTGACCTTAATGGAATCTTGTTTTAAGTCTTTACTATTACTTTGCTCTGAATTTGTTCCCAGTTTTCAATTTCTACATTCTTTTAAGGATTTGCACACCAGAAAGCTTTCTTTACTACTTCTGTAAAAATTTTAAAAATTGCTCATATTTTTCGTAAAATTAGTGGCGAGCAAAAATTTTTAGAATAGCTAGTACCTTTAAAACTGAAACTTCATGTCTGGTGTAACTGCATATTCTATTTATAGAACAATTTATTCATATTTAAATTAAGCGATCCTATTAAAAAGAGATTTGAGTGACCATCAATGACTTCCTACTATTGAACAACTAACTAAACTTAGGGTATTCATTTCCGCTAAAAAAAAATAATTCACGAAATTTGAAGAACATCTCTGCACGTAAAAATTTCCAGAAAGTTAAGGTATATGTTGAAGTAAACTTTCACAGTATTTTTAAGAAAAGGTTGGCTACAGTCTAAGTACAAAGGCAAAATGAAGCAAAAAATTTATTAAAAAATGAAAGTAAGGAAGAAAAACAACGAATTAATATCTAAAGCGCAAAGTAAAATACAAGGGGCAAGAAAAAGTAAAAAAAAAAGAACATCTTTTAAGATTGTAGAAAAATCCTTCAATAAGAATTTTTTTTTTCTCTTCCGAAATCTGAAAAAAGCGCATGGATCGAATCTCTTTGGGATTCCAGATTTTCAAAAGTCCTCCACGAGAGCTAAAAGCCCCTAAAAACATTTCATCCCCATTTTAAATCTCCTGTGAATATTCTATGAATGCCCTCCTTCGAGCTCATGGGAATTCCCCAATCGGGGTTGAATTTAATATTCCAAGAATAAAAAAATAATAAAATAAAATTTAAAAAAAAACATAAAGATTAAAAATTCTTCGTGTGCAGAATATGTAGTAATCGGGTCTGAGCATGGTAATGGGCCCATAAACTTGTGTAATCGTTTTAATGAAAAATGTTAGCCCGTGTCGGGCGCCTTTATGCGTTATTATTTTCATTCCCTGGAGTTAGTTTTCTAAATGCAAATTTTCGTCTGCATAAATTACCTTATTTTATAACTTTCAGACCCGATTAAAGTCACAAAAACGCGGAAGGGAGAAAAAATAACTTTTTTTTCCACCAAAAGTTTTTAATTTCCCTCTTACTCTTTTTGTGAGTGTATCTAGTTATTATTCAGTTTTTTTTTTTCGTTCAGAAAGAGTCAGTGTTAAATTCGTGGAATCTTTAGATATATATGTAAAAAAAAAAACATAAGAGTTTTTTTTCCTTCTTAACAATTATGAGGTTGGGTTTTTTCTCCCCCCCCCACTTTTAGAACGTTTTTTGTAATTTTTTTTTACTTTACTTTGTGTATAAAATGCTTGTAAAGAGTTCTTAGAAATTCTCTCCAGTGAATTGTAAATACAAATCTAAATGTAGTTTATAAAAATGAACTTCTGAGAAATTTTATATTATGAGGGTTAATAAGTGCACCAAACATTTTACATCATTGCTTTTTAAAAACACAAATGTTAGATAATCATAAAATCTTTTAACGGTGTAAGTAATGAGCAAATTTGAAGCAGTGGTGCCCCCCCCACTATTCTTCCATTTAATAGCCTGGAAGGATTTATTTGCTGTGATGAGAAAAATATTGAGTAAAATTCAACTTTCAACGTGCATGACCATCAGAGGTCGTGCTGCAATTGCCAGAGGCAATCGAAAACAAACTACTTTAAACTCAATAAAAGAAGTTTAATAAAGTGGAAGAAAGTCTAAGATGATAGATATTTTTGAAGAAAAATATTTCCCGTCAGAGAGATGTTATCCTAGTTTTGTTTAACTACTATTCATATAACATCGATTCATTTTATAAAGTGTTTAGTTTCTTAGATTTCAATGATTATTGTTATAAAGATTCTGCGTCAATTCGTCGTGTACAATTCGTCGTAGAACAATTCGCCAAGAATATTCGTCGCTACAATTCATCATGGACACAATACATAGTAAGCACAATTAGTCGCAGGCACTACTCATCGTAGCGACGATTCGTCGTGGGTACAATCCGTCGCATTCATAATTCATCGCAGCGACGATTCGTCGTAAGTACTGCAATCCGTCTCATTCATAACTCACTTTATCAACGATTCGTCGTGGGCACAATATGTCGCATTCATGTCTCATCGTAGCCACAATTCGTCGTAAGCACTATTTCCTGAGGTTACGATGAGCAGTTTTTAATTAAATCAAAATATGGGTGTTTCTTTTGGCAAAATTAATATTTAATATATTCTTTTACAAAAAGCTATTAGTCAGATCGTCTCGTGATTTATCTCAGTCAATTTAGCGTAAAAAATACATAGGAAACAATGACTCACTTGCATGGCTAGAAGAAATTCACTTCTTCCCTTCTGCCCCCATTTTTCTAAAAATGAGGGGGAGTTTACGGGTATCATTTGTAATAACATAACAAAGTTTTTCATGAAAAAAAAGTGTTGGATATTAATCTTTTCGAAGAGAAAGTCTAATTTTACATGACTTAAAATACATCAATTTACTAAAACAAAAGTCTACTAAAACTAACTAAATATTTTATTTGTTGGCGTTCAAATATTACGAAAACACCAAAGGGGGAAACTGGTTTGTGATTTGCTTAATGTTAGTGAGTGTGTGTGTGTGGGGGGGGGGTAATTTGGAAGTTAAACTTGGACAGTTCCATGCTTTAAATTAAAGTTACATTTTTGGAAAGGAAAATTTAAAAATAAATTCTTCATTTAGAGGTCGAAACTCATAATCACTGAAAGATAACACAAAAAATTCCAAACGGATATTCTCTTAAAATTTTATGAAATAAATTAAAACATGAATTTAGTTTTATGCAACCTTACTTATTTCTAAAATCAGATTTCAACAGTACAAGTTGAAGGGAAAAAAACAAAAAAGAGGGCGTTGTTACGCGTAATTAAGAAAATATTTTAATCGATATTTGTCATATTTAGTCGCTCTGTGCCCAGTAGCAATTTTTAATTTTGGCCTTGGGTTGGCGAAAAATTTTAAAAATTGATCTTTTAATGGCTGCCAAGAATGCGAATACTACGAGGGGAACAGTTTGAATGAGTGTTGTGAATTTATAGATTTTGAAAATAGTTCGCTAATCGATAAAGGCAATGACAAATATTAATTTCTTTTTGTCAACAAAAACTTTAAAGCTAGTTTACTCAAAATCTCTAAAATATCACGTATAACCTTTATCAATTTGGATCTCCCATAAAACTCTATCAATTTATGATCCCTATTCTTATCCAAAACCTAATCTTAACCAAACCACACATCCTTTCAAAGCTTTGGCTTTGTATAGTTATATAATATTCAATTCCTTAACTGATTTAAAGAAAAGTCTTGTCAGTTATACTGCTTATTTCCTCTTTTCGATATTTGATTATTTTTCAAACATCGTGACATATTTCCTCCAGAGATGTCACGCTTTCTTAAAAATAAAATAAATAAAGCAAAAAGAAATCTGATAGTAGCTGACACTTTTCAGTGTGAAATATAGCGTTCACTTTCTCGAATTGAAACTTAAGACTTCTGGTTATAATTCACGCATAACAACTAAATCGGAATGAAATGTTGCTTCGGAGAGATTAATATTTCATTTTTCTTTTGCGTTGAGAGTCACTATACATTACTATATTTTGTCACTATACATTTGCATTATTTTGAATATTAGATGATAAGAGTTGTTTGAATGCTCTAAGGCTGCTGTCGTGTCGTCATATGAAATAAAACAATTTAAATCATTTTTTTATCACTCTTGTGAGTTTTTAGCAGTTAGACAGTTTACTGTTAGGTTAAGGATGATCCCTCCATGCTTATCATGAAAACGGCACAAAAAATCAAAAGCCACAGCTCTGTAAAATTAAAGAGTAAGTGGTCTTATATTTCAGTATAAGTTATTTTTCTTATTTTATTTTATGACCGCAGTTGAACAGTCGACCCAATTTTTGGGTTTACGACTACTAATGTTCAAAGCCGTAGCCTTGTAATTTTGAACCAATCCAGAAGACAAGGAAACTCCTGCATCGGTAACTCTAGAGGTTTTGATTTGTTATGGGAACATGGAGGACTTTGAGACTCGACAGATTTAACGTGCATCAGTCACCATTTACTACACGGGGAGTCTTCGACCGGCGGGGACCGAACCCACGAACTCTTGGACATGGGCCCGGCACCCCACTGACCAGGCTATCCCGGCCTAGTAGTATAAGTTATTAAAGCTTTTTTTCGCTACATGCTATTTTCATAACTGTTGCGAGCTTGCAACAGTTTTTGGTGACTGTTCGGTCGAGTTAACTTTAGCCAGTGAATTCTATCCTAATTCTGAAAATGGCGCAGAATGTCAATATGAAGAAAAAGTGCCAGTTTTGTGAAATGTGAAAATGAAAAGCCTTTGTGATCCAATTTTTTTCAATATTTAGAACAGTATTTTTTTCAATTTTTGTATATATTTAAGCCTTTCCTCCTCGCATTTACAAATTTATTTCCAAGCATTATTTTTTGATCCAGTTATGGAACTAATGAAACGTGTGATTGTTATTTCTGATTCATTTTCAATCATGTATTCCTAGCAAGAATTCCTTGAATCGGCTTCATTCAAATATCTGTAACTCCAATTTGATGAAAAATGCAAAGTAAATTAGTGAATGAACAGACATTACGACAAAGTCACTTCTATTTGATGAAATAAATGAAATTTAGAAGAGCACATCAAAGTTCTTCATACAATGCGCTCTCTCTTTAACCCTAACGAGGAATTCTTTTTGTCGAAACCACGACTCATAAGTATTTTTGCTTTGGAAAGCACCCGGGAGCCCTACTCTTGTGTTCGGATCAGAATTTTAATGAGAAAGCAAAGACCTCCAAAAGGATCGAGAACTCAATTAATTGGAAAGAGAGTTCTTCGTTAGGCTTAAAAATGATAATCATGTTAAAGCGACTTTCACTTGATTAGTTGTCCTAATCGAATTCATTTTTCCTGATAAAGCGACCCTTTTCCTTCTCTTCTCTTACTCTAGAAACTTTCAAGCCTAGTCTGATTTTTTTCCCCTGCGCAGTAGTTTATTTTTTTTATGGTTAGTAAGATTATTTTGTAAGTTAATTTTTCTCTGGTAAAAAAAAAGGTTTTGTTTTAGAATAAAAAGAGTCTTAATTGTTGAAGAATTGTTTGCTGAACTAAGTATTTCGTTGCGAAAAAATGGGGTATTTTTGTTTTAGAGTAATTCACTTTGGAGAATTAGGCTTAACAAATTTTAAATTGCTTTAAATAAGATAGGGTTCAAGAGAATATTACAGATTACCATACAAAATGTCGAGACCCATACAATAGCAATTTGAAAATTGGATTTGTCGTAATTCTTTTGACCTAGTAACTGTTCAAATATTAAGTTTCGTAAAGTTAATTTTTTACGATTTTGCTACTTTTGCTTTGCTTTTAGAAGTATGAACGTAAATCAAAAATTTTCACTGACAATTATGAAACTCTTTTATACAAATATTATTTCGTACAAAAATAGTTTTAGCTAGGAGGCTTCGCCCCCTGCTCGATGGTGCTCGCCAACCCCCGGAACTGCTTTCGCAGTTCATTTCGGATGGCTTCGCAATCCGATGCTCGCTTTACTCGCTCATTGGATACGTTCTTAACGTCTAGCTTTTGTATACTTTTTTGAACACTGAAGTTCCGAAAACTTTTCACTGTAGAAAATTCTAAATCTGTACATTTCAATATTAATTTGAAATTGCAAACAGTTCACATATTTTTCTTAATCACACTATTCTAAATTTCAGTTGTTGAGAAAAGTAACTGTTGTAAGTTTTGTTTTAAAGTCTTTCCCACAAAAGGGCTAAAGCCATGTGTTGTAAAACAATATGAAATAGTAGTCTGCCACTGAACGCCGGATGTAAAGCATCGGCTTCGCTAAAGATAATTTTGTATTTTTAATTCTCTGAATGGCGCCACCCTAATATGGAATTTGTAAAATAAATGTATATATTTTTGTTTGTTGATGAAGCCCATCATTTTGCGTTTTCATCAGTGTTCAGAAGCAGAACAACTATAAGTTCTTTATTTTATCACAAAAATATAAAATGTATAAAAAACAAAGAGTAAGAAAATGAGTATAGTTATAGAAAAAGTTAAAATTATAATATAGTATTTATCAGTTAAAATAAAACTTTTTGTTTAAGTCATTGTTAACAATTCAAATTTCTCCGAAGCAATTCTTAACCTTAATTTTGCTCACTACGTGCTCTTGCGCTCCGAAGCCTATCAATTAAAACGTATTAGCGTTTTATATAACATGGATTAGCCATATGATGCTCACTACGTGCTCTTGCGCGCCGAATCCAATCAATTAAAATGAAAACTGTTGCCAGCGCGAGAAAAGAAATATCATCGGTTTTATTGATACATGCATACATACGTATGTATAAGCGTTTTATATAATACTAGGAGGCTCCGACCTCTGCTCGCTAACGCTCGCCAACCCCCGAGAATTGCTAAGCAATCCTATGTCGTTCACGCCGTGAACCATGGCTCGCTGCGCTCGCTCGCCAATGAACACAATGTTCTAGCACAAAGACATAATATATTATCATCAAAGACATAGTATTTTATCATCAAAGACATAGTATTGTACTTATGTAGAAGAATTCTACCAATGTTCTTATTGGCTTTTAAAAAAGTATATTAGCTATTTAGATTGTACATGGTGAAAAATTCAAAACATTAGCTAAATAAGAAACACATTAGCAAAATAAATTATCAAATATTACTTCACTAATATTCTGCATTTTAAAGCGTGAAAATTCAATGCATAAATAAACACGAAATATAAAAAAATTCAATGCATTCAATACAAACACTTAAATGTTTTTAGACGTTTAGATAGCTCCCAGTAGAAAAATATCAATTCAACAGCGGCCTTTTAAAGCATTCTCACTTCAATTAATTAATTAATTCCTAATTGAGTTTAAATTAAATATTGTCATGTTTTTAGTGCATGAATCTGAATTGAACAACCTGATAATGCTCACTCTGGTTATTGTTATCTGGTTGCTCACTACGTGCTCTTGCGCGCCGAATCCAACAATTAAAAATGAAAACTGTTGCCAGCGCGAGAAAAGAAATATCATCGGTTTTATTGATACATACATACATACATACGTACGTATTAGTGTTTTATGTAATATGGATAGATAATTATTAATTATTATTTTATTTAATAATGTTCGAAAAGCCCTTTGAATTAAAATTCATGATGTCATTCTAGTATAGTAAAATTTCGAATAATGAAAAATCAAAAATTTAAACGAAGTTGGTCGAGTTCAAGAGAAATAAAAGTTTCAAAAATATAAATTTTTGTTAATTTTTATTTTTCAAGAGATAACTATTTGAACGATTTGCCACAGTGTTTAAATTTTTGCCGTTTGAAATGACACAATTTAAAAAAAATGTAAATAATAAGTAAATGTTCGCTATATTATGGTATTTTTAAAGGAACGTAGCATAACCAATTTTCCAGGCTATTGTAAAACGTGTGGACTAATCTCTCAGAAAAGTCAGTTCAACGTTGAAATATTTAATGCGTTGAAATATTTGAAATTTGTTGTAAACTTAATAAGGAACTAAGAACCTCAATAGGGTATGATGAACTTTAATGTAATCTTATTAAGGTGTTATCAGACAAATGTGTAGTAACCATTATAATGAAAATAAATTATGTTTTCGCTTAAACCTTCGCAGAAGATGGGATACCGGTGCCTTTATGTATTTTTTTCTGACGCTCTGATTATAAGTAAAAATATATTGTTGTATTATTTAATTATAAAAAGCAGTCTAATAGTCATTAAAAATATCTCTTAGATTATCGGAGTTATATTTGTACTAAAATATAAAATCAACAAAAAGTTGTTTGAAACTTTTTTTAAATCATTTTCAAAAATGTACTAATAATTGATTTTGTAAATTAAAGAATGCTGTTATAAATGTTTCTCTGATATCCAAATAACTATAAAATTAATTATAAATTAATTATAAAAAGCCGTCTAATAGTCATTAAAAGTATCTCTTAGATTATCGGAATTATATTTGTGCTAAAATATAAAATCTACAAAAAGTTGTTCTAAATTTTTTTTTTAGCCATTTTCAGAAATGCATTAATAATTGATTTTGCAAATTAAAGAATACTGTTACAACTGTTTCTCTGAGATTCAATAAACTGCAAACTTGAAACTTGTGCAAATTTGAAAAATTGTTATTCGGAAATGACCCGAGTTGAGGAGATTTTACCTTTAGCGTAGATAAGGACGATAAAAAAGCTGTATCATAGAAAGCTATACATTTTTAGCTATACCAAGAACTTACGCTATTAGCATAATACCCATACTATGAAATAAATGGATTTAAAGTTTGAAAATAGGGCTGGGATAGCCTAGTTGGTAGGGCATAAGATCGTGAATTCGATCCCTGCCGGCCAAAGACTGGTTTTAAATAGTGATTGGTGCAATCTAAGCCTGTCGGGGTCACAAAGCCCTTCAAGTTCCCATAACAAGTCAATAACTCTGGGGGTACTGGATCGGAGATTGATCATGTTCTCGTTCAGTTCATCTGCTGATAGATGGTTTGTGAATGTGTCGACCCTGTAAAACGAGCTATGAGGAATGTGTATGGAGAAGTTGAATTCTTGGCCATAGATGGCGCCACTGGAATACAAGAAGAAGCGCACCCCTCTGCCTTAAAATAGGCTTGTTAGTATTGACAAGTGTATAAGACAACAACAGCAAAGCTTGAAAATTGTAACCCTTCTCTTCAAAGTCATAGACAACGCTGGTTTTATCCGTGGTGATGATTTCATTAAGAGAACTATTATTTAATTATAAAAAGCAGTCTAATAGTCATTAAAAATATCTCTTAGATTAACGGAGTTATATTTGTACTAAAATATAACTGCTCTTACCTATTTTTTTCAGCTCATTGCTCTTTAAAATATGGATCAAAATTAAGACACTTTGCTACATGTTTGTGGCTAGTTGTGGCACTTTTAATAGGTGTCCTTTTTTTTAAGACGTAGGGGAGAGTCGGGTAGCCCCGCCCTCTTAAGGAGTATTGCTTATATTTCTGTATAATATTGAGTAATAATCAATTTTTTTGTATGTTTCCATTGTTTTATCATCTAATTAAATAATGCAGAAAGAATAAACCAAAAAAGAATAGTTTAACTTAAAAAAATAGAAATTAAAAAAAAATGTTTCTCAGCTCTTTTCAAAATGTGTCGTTTAGCCCCGCCCAGTTACAAAAATTATGTTTTTGGACTGTTTTTTCAGGTGTAAATGAAAATGACCAATGTATTGACAATAGTTAAACCTCATTTATCATTTTTATCACAAAATTATTTTATTTATTACTTATTTATATGCTTTTAGTGAATTCTATCATTTAATAACAACAATATTTGTTGTTAAAAATGCATATAACATTCAAATTTGAAGCAATAAAATAATAATCTGTACAACCGTACATTTATCGACGAAATAAAATTGGGCGGAGATACCCGACATTTAGGTGAGCGGGGCTACCCGAAATCCAATTTCTTTGTAAACTTGTAATTACTCGAACAATTTCTCACATATAAAGTTCTTTCTTTGTGCAAATTAAACTTAAGACTACATACTTTAATGCTGTATGTATAGAAAAAATTATTTTTTTAGTATTAAAATGAAGTTTAATAGAAACATTCAACCAATTTTTCTTAATTTCATGACTACTCTATTTAACATATTTTCGAAACTATTGTTTACCATGTTACCAGCTGCATAAATACTTGAAGCTTTGAAAATAATCTTTTTTTAATATAATAATTAATGTCCGATGACCCATTGACTTAAAAAAATATTATATATATATGAAATTGACAGTGGGCGGGGGTACCCGACACGCCCCTAAGCACTATTTTTCAAAAATTTAAAGTTTAAACCAATAAAAAACTGTTGATATCAATAATGGAAGGCATTTCTTTTGAAACATTTCCCAAAATACAGTAATATTCTTACAACGTTCGTTTCTTAAATGAAGGAAAACTTTAAGAAACAAGCGTGAAAAAAGCAGTTTTTAGAATATTATAACACATTCATAACAGAGTGAAACCTCCTGGAAAGACCACCTCTGTTTACAACAGCTTTTGGGAGGCATGGAATATTTTCCATAAACTTTCTGTTGAAGGAAACTTCTAAGAGAGACCATCAAAACCTCTCAGCGACAGGGCAAACATTTGCCCCAAATGCGGAAAAGGTCAAAGTAGGAAACAAGAAAAAATATAAAAGCAAAAAATTTAACAAAACACATAAGTAGATTAAAATGTATTCAAAATTATTCAGAGAGCTCTTTTTGACAATACAACCTCATGTTGCAGTCAGTGCACTAAAGACAACGCTATCAATGATTTACGATTTACTTCTAGAGTTGAAAGCTAAATTAGAAGAAAAAAAGTTATTTTAGAAAAAAACAAACACACCTCTTCTCATCTTTTAAAGCTATCTAATTTTAATGATATAAAATTAAATTCGAATTTGAACAAGCAAAAAACGTAATTGCTTATTTATTTAAAATGGCTTTATCACTCATAATTGGTGAATTTGGTTTTACGCGTAATTATATCAGTTGGTATAATTTTTCTTCTCAAAGCTAAATTTTATTCATCGATACGTCTTTTCATGACGCCAACAAAAGTGGCATTTCCGCACCAAAAAAAGAAAAAAAAAATTTACACTGACTAAAATTAAAAGCCAGGGCTCGAAAAAACTCAAAAATTTTACCCATCCCCGAGGACGGCTTGTCCAATAATGTACCCGTCCTCCTTTGAAACTAACCCGTAGCTTCTAAATAAATAAATATATAATTTTCTCTTATTTATTACAAACATTTATATAAATTGCACAATGAATTAGTAGTTGCTAGGATAACATTACACAGTAATAAAAGAAATACCAGGTTACTAATAGTAACCTAGTATTTCTTTTATGAAATAATTTATTTCCTTTATGAAATAATTTATTTCTTTTATGAAATAATTTAAATGACAAAGGTCAAGTTATCTGGAATGTCAATTTATCCGAAGGTACTGCGTTTTTTAAAAGAATCAAATATGACGTTTGCCAGTTCCACAATCAAGCCAATGATTTACAGAGGTTTCTGCACAGAAATCTGAAAGGGGTTTTCCATTTAGGCAGATGTTCATAATTGCGTTCAACGCTTCTTGTTTAAGACCAGTACGTAACGTATTTTTTTGTAAGTTCATTGCTGAAAATTTCCTTTCAACCGCTGCAGTACTCTCAGACAGAGAAAACATCAATTCCACCATGTGCAGTATGTTGCTGTATTCCTAGATTAGAGGGCCATTTTAGAAGTGAGGAGCTAGACTCTTGTAAGATAACATAAATTGAAAATGTATCACGAATATTAACGGGAAAATGGCCGTCCAACCTGGTGTCGGATTCGAGAAATTCGTTGTCTGCTAGGAATTTTTGACCGCCGAGGACGGGCGGACGGGCGATTTTTCGATCCCTGTTAAAAGCGTTTGCAAAAAATCATGTACCTTCGATTACAATTTTGAAGTCAGTGGAGGTAACCTATAAAAAGCCTTCATCAACGGCCAATTTACTGTGGAACGGAGAGTGGTCGTTTCCGAGAGGTTTCACTGTATTTCTTTATTTATTGGGGAAAAAAAATAATAAAATGCGCATAAGTGCATTTTCAACAAAAAAATAGGCGATCGGATGACGATTGGCAATTTTTTTTTTGTCGTACGCCTGTTTAGGCAGCGGGGGTGCGATTGTTCCTGTTTTTCAGTGGCGCCATCTATGGCCAGGAATTCGACTTCTGCCACGCTATTCACACAACCACAACCCGTTTATAGGGTGGGTCACATTTACGCCCATTCACATACAAAGGAGAAAAGACATAGAGCACACACAGAGAGAGAAAGAAACATCCATGACTTGCCCGGGCTTCGAACCCAGGACCTTTCTAATGCAAGGTCAGCTCCCTGTCCCCTACACAGGCCGGTCGGTTGGCAAGTGTTTTAAATTTAGTTATTAAAATATTCAGTTAATAAATTTAGTTGTCCTGTGGACAGTGGTGACTGTTCATTTTCCTCTATACCTTAGACGTGAACTTGAAGTATTATCTTAACTATTTTTCAGAATTCATTTAAAGAAGATACAATTTTCGTCATCTATCATCTGCTTTCTCTCCTTATTTTTCTTTTTCGAAATTTAAACAGGTGTAAAAATAATAACTTATATTCGGGAATCAGAAAGAAATACCACAGCATTATTCCATCATCGGTTTTCACATCTTTTGTGTCTAACAAAAGCTTACGATAACGCAAGCCAGTCTTCTTTTATTACTATTTTATTTTATTTTTCGAAGAAAAAGAACGGATGAAATTGAGATACTCATTTTTTCTTTCCTCAACAAAGAACTACCGAAGTTATACCGCTCTCCCAACTTCTTATATCAGCGACTGGAAAAAGGTTTATCCCTCTCTTTTAAAATGTAGTTTTCTTTTTTTTTTCTTCTCCATTGACACCTACAAAGCGGAGAGAAGAGCTTATGTCGAAGCTGCAAAAGTATAGTGTCTTAAATTTTGAAAAAAGGAATTTCGCATAGCTGTTTAAGAAAAAAATATTCTCCTTTATATTGTTTAGTTACCTTTGATATTAACTTACTAGAAATCGTCTCAAACTTTGATCATTTTTTATAATTATTAAAATTCTTCAATTTTGACTTTCTTTTTATATTAATATGGCTTGGAATAATTATAACTGGAAAAACCTTTTAACTAATGTCGCAAAGAAGTTTAGTTTAAACTTGTAAAAAGAAGTTTCCCTTGATTAAAGTTTAGTTACCCGAAAGGAATTAATATAGGAAGATATGTTGTTTTTAATGTCACTATCCAATACCAGCAAGCCTGATTGTTAAAACCAAACGAATTTAAGGCAAAGGGTGCGTTTCTTGTTTTTCAGTGGTGCTATCTATGGCCGAGAATGCGTCTTCAACCACACACACGTCACGGCCCGGTTTAAAGGATGAACCCATTTATGCATCTATTCGTTTATCCGCATATCGTAATTTTGACCTGAACTAGAGAACGATCAATATTCAATTCAGTACACTCAGAGGTATTGATTTGTTATGAGAACTTGGAGGACTTAGTGACCCGAAAGATTTAACATGCACCTGTTACTACGCAGGGAGTTTCCGGCAGGCGAAGATCGAGGACGCCCTATCAAACAGGAACCACAAGAACCAGAAGAGTATCCGAAGTCAATTAGTGAGAGGAATGAGTTTGAACAAAAATATTGGATTAGTTACCCTAATGGAATTAAGAATCCAACGGAAGTGTAACAGATGCATGTCTGTTAGGGAGAGGAATGAGTCTTAACAAGTCTGAAGTTGCAAAAAGTTTGGATTAGTTACCCTAAAGCAGGGATCCCCAACCTTTTTGTACCTAAGAGCAAATACCAGAATATCGGTCGAATGGCGGGCACCATTTATTTTTTCAAGATAAATGTTAAGTTGATGACATAGGTAATAATACACATACTACATATAATGCACAAACAGTTTAATTGAAAAAATTAATTTAACAAATGAATATAATTAGTATTAATATTCTTGTGTAAAATAAATGATTACTAAATTGCTTTAAAGACTTGCGAAGCATAAAATTTATTTATGAAATACAGTTAATGCGGTCTTTGGCATGGCATTTCGCTGGCCAGCGCTTCATAATTGGGAGAATATGATGAAATTCCTGCTCGCAAACAATCGTCAAGGTGTTCATCTGTAAGTCAGGATCTATATTTTATTTGACATTGTCAAAAACAATGATTCGCACAAGTATGTGGAACCAAGGAACGACTTTACTTTATTTGCTGCTCTTTTTAAGAATGGAATTTATTCCTTCAACTATATTCCAGAATTTCTCATCTGATTTAATAGTTTCGAGGATAGTGTCATTCTGAAGATCCACAATTTCTATTTCCACTTTTCAAATTGATCTTTAAGCAATTGGAGGTTGATGACAAATGTTGATATGTCAATTTCACTGTCACCTATCATTTTTTTCATGTTTGGAAAATGCACAAGAGACTTCATTTTCAAATGTGATATCCACAAAACTAGCTTAGCTCTGAACGAGTTAATAGTCTCTATCATTTTTGCTATGTTTGTCCTTTCCCTGCATATCCAAGTTTAAATTATTTAGTTTTTCCGTTATGAAAGACAAATCTGCTAGCTAAACAGGATCTCTTAGTTCTAAAAATGTTTGATTTTTGACTGCAAGATAATTTTTTAATTCCTCAATTAAATGTAGAAATCTATCAAGTACTTTGCCATTACTGAGCCAGCGTACTTCAGTATGTATTTGCACAGCATGAAATTTGCATAGCATTTAATGGGAATATGGAAAACTGAAATATTTTATTGTTGGGCACAAGCAGCGGGCGCATGCAGACCAATCGACGGGCGCCATGGTGCCCGCGGGCATAGGGTTGGGGACCACTGCGGCCCTAAAGGAATTAAGAATCCGTCGGAAGTGTAACAGATGCATGACTATTAGTGAGAGGAATGAGTCTTAACAAGTCTAAAGTTGCAAAAAGTTTGGATTGGTTACCCTAAAGGAATTAAGAATCCAACGGAAGTGTAACAAATGCATGACTATTAGTGAGAGGAATGAGTCTTAACAAGTCTAAAGTTGCAAAAAGTTTGGATTAGTTACCCTAAAGGAATTAAGAATCCAACGGAAGTGTAACAGATGCATGACTATTAGTGAGAGGAATGAGTCTTAACAAGTCTAAAGTTGCAAAAAGTTTGGATTAGTTACCCTAAAGGAATTAAGAATCCGTCGGAAGTGTAACAGATGCATGACTATTAGTGAGAGGAATGAGTCTTAACAAGTCTAAAGTTGAAAAAAGCTTGGATTAGTTACCCTAAGGAATTAAGAATCCAACGGAAGTGTAACAGATGCATGTCTGTTAGGGATTGGAATGAGTCTTAACAAGACTAAAGTTGAAAAAAGTTTGGATTAGTTACCCTAAAGGAATTAAGAATCCGTCGGAAGTGTAACAGATGCATGTCTGTTAGTGAGAGGAATGAGTCTTAACAAGTGTAAAGTTGAAAAAAGATTTGACTCGTAAAAATGTTTAGATTAGACTTGTTAAAAAGTTTAGATTAGACCTTTTAAAAAGTTTCGATTAGCTACACTGGTGTAATTACGAATTTATCAGAAGTTCAACAGAAGTAAGACACGTATTAACGAAATCTGGTAAGTCTAATGAGTTATATGAAATCTAAAAGTTAAGATTGCAAAAGGTTAAGATTTGTAAATCGTTAAGATTTGTAAAAAAGGTTAGTTTAGTTTCCTGATAGCGATTAGGAATCCATCTGAAGTGTATCAAAAGCATGTTTAGTAAAAAAAAATGAAAATTTACAATCATAGTTTTAAAATGTAATTAAGTTTACAAGTTTCTATTAATTAATAGTTTCTATTAATAAACAAGTTCAATATTTTTCTTCTTTTTTGAACAAAACACTTTTTACTACACTTTTCGATAATTTTTTTTCCTTTTAAGAGCTCTATAGGACTTAATTCTGTCCTTGCAAGGAATTACGATTGACATGTGTGCTAAAATACTATAGCTTAGAAAAGCCTTGAACCAACTTTATCTTTTAATTATTTTATGCAACACGTAATAATTGAAATAACTTAGAGATTTTATGAGAAATAAATTATACTTTTGATTATTAACAAAAATTTTTTGTAATAAAAAGACATTAGTTTAAAAGAATTTTTGTTGATGAAAAAATAGAAAATTAGTCCAAAATTGCGTTGCACTTTGGACCACTATATGCTGTAACTTGAACACCTTAGCGTGGACATATTTATATTGAAAATTAGTATTTTATCTTAAAGAGTATTACATTTGGATACTTTCACAACTTAGTTCTGTTTTGGAATACAATTACTCGTATCATAGGATTTTGCTTTTTTATCATATGGATTTGAAACTCAGCAACTTGAATAATAAAAAGAAAAATCCCCTATTGTTATAGGTCTCGAAAGTTGGTTATCACAAGACACGTTGCTACTTTAAAAAAAATTCGAATTTTCTTAATTTGTAAAGTTTATGCACGTTAAATAATTAAAGTGATAAAATAATCTAACAAAACCTTCTTCAAAAATTATCCACCATTTTGCTGTTGAGCTAATCTTTACGCTTCTGAAGCATTTAACTTTCCTCCATTGCCTGTAGAAATACAATACGCGAATCTACCACAAAAGAGGACTCATATCAATTGTCACAGGACGCTTTTCTTTTTACGCCAAAATCGCCAACAGAAAGGAAGCTTGTTCTTGTTACTTAAGCTACTTGCTAACATCAGATAGGAATCCCAGAGAAATTGTAAGGCATAGGATGCGTATCTTGTTTTTCAGTGGCGCATTCTATGGCCAAGAATATGACTTCAGCCACACACACGTCACAGTCCTTTTTATAGGGAGGATTCATTAATTCATCCACACATCGTAATTTTGACCTGAACCAGAGAACAAACCAAACTCTAATCAGATTGATCGTTCTTTGGTTCAGGTCAAAAATTACGATCTGGATGAATAAACGGATGTATGAATAGATCCACCCTATACACCGAAGAGCCATTACATTATGACCACCCTCCATCTATAACACTGGGCTCGCCCAGGTTTTCATGGTTTCTCGCCCAGGAACAATGTTTTCATGGGGCACATTAGGACCCATAATCCTCATAGAACAATCCCTGACGTCTGTAAGCTACTTGAACATAGTTGCAGACCAGGTTCACCCATTCAGTTTTTCCTGCGGGGAATGGTGTTTACCAACAGGATAATGCACCATGCCATAGGGGTTGAATCGTTATGGATTGGTTCGAGGAACATTCCAGTGACTTTCAAGTCATGTCTTGACCCCCAAATTCACCTGACCTTAATCCAATAGAGCATTTGTGGTCCTACTTGGAAAACCAAATTCGTGCTGCCACGCTACCCCCTCGCTATGTGAGGGAATTGCAGGACCAGTTGGTGAGAGCTTGGTACCAGATACCTCAGACTACCTATCAGCACCTTGTGGAATCAATGCCACGGCGGGTGCTGGCAGTTTTGAGGGCTAAAGGTGGTCCTACATGTTATTAGCAGAGTGGTCATAACGTAATGGCTCTTCGGTGTAAATGGGCTGTGATCTGTGTGTGGCTGAAGTCGTTTTCTTGGCTATACTTGGCACCACTGAAAAACAAGATACGCATTTTCTGCCTTAAATTCGCTTGGTTCCATTAAGCAGGCTTGCTTGCATATGGCAAGTAGCAAGTAGATAGGAAAGAGAGAGACAGTAAAACTTTATAATAAATTTTATCTTTTTTGACTTTTCAGTTTGAAAAATATTATTATTGTAGATTTCAACTTGCGTTGTGTATTGAGTTATGGAAATGGGGATAAATTTTTTTTAAACCTTTTAATTCAATAAATGTTTCCATTTTAGAATGTTCACCATATTCCTGCAGGTTATGTTACCACTATTAGAGTCTGATAAAAATAAATAAAATACGAGTTCGTATTGAATCTTGCAATTTTAATATTTTGCCTTCGGTTGAATTTCTTTTCTGTGTCAGATCTGCATTAAAAACTAAAGTCGGCCCATAATTTGCTAATAGATATATTTCTTTCGATTGGATTTTGCCCCTGATAATTTATTTTTCAAATAGCAAACTGACCAACTGATGAAAATAGTAAAAAAAATATTATTTTTAGTTACTTACTATATTACTATATTTATTACTTCCTAGGTCTGTATTGTAACTAATATTTTTTAAAAATATTTTCACAAATTATACGTCATAACTTTTTTTGTTTTGTTTCCACACTTGATTCGATTTAAAATTTGATTTTAGTGAAGGGATCTGTTTTCTATGCCAGAACTAAAAACAGCATTTCTTTTTTTCTCCCATTGAACTTTAATTCGTCAAATAACATTGATTTTTGATTTAGTGAGGGCACAAAGTATTTTTTTTTAATCAAAGATATAATTTTTTTTACATCATTTACTGTTTATTTATTGATGCATCATTTTTACGCAGAAATGTTCAAAATTTTTAAGTGAATACAAGGAAAAAACTTATGAGTTTCGAAACAGATATTTTTTATTATCAATACTAAAATATCGTTTGAAATGAATTATAAAAAGTACTAATTGAATACGAAAAATTAAAAATCTTATAAGTTTTCAAACAGATAGAAAATATTTTTTTCAATGAGTTGGGTTTGAAGCAAATTCGAGTCGGTTAATTTTGCCTCCCAAAATCTATCGTTCGTTACTGCCCTGAGTGAGGAATCAATAGTTTTCCGCAATTCACCCAGGTCCAGTGCCCGTTAACGTTAACCGTATTGTTAACCCCTTCCTTCTCGCTCCTGACGGGATGACGGGATGAGGTTTCGCCCTCTATTTCTCGCTGCCGTGAAATTTCCGGGCTGGAGTGTTCAGTAGTAACGCGCCAATAAGAATAAAATAATTCATTTCTTTTGCCCAGAAGTCATTTTATTTCTCATTTTACACACCAGATGGCAGTACCAGGATATTTTCAAGGTAATTGTAGATAGTTGGTTTATTTTAAACTAGATGTCAGCACTAATCAAATACGTGTATTTGGCAAAATAGGCACTTTTATGACCATTTTCTTGAAAATTAACCGATCGTTAAAGGGTAAAAATTCAAAAATTTGTTTCTCTCATTCCTTAACAAATTTGTTGATTGTTTGGGTATCGAAAATTAAACACAAAGAAATTATATTAGATTCCATGAAGTAATAATACTGTAAAACGTTTAATTTGTTGATTGTATTGATTGACTTGTTTCTTTAAATACTGAAAAATAAATAAATAACTTGTTATTTTCCTTAATTGGGATAGTGTTTGAAACAGTTTGATTTTTCGTATTATATTTTTTAAAGCTATTGGTGATTGATTCTATCAACTATAGTGTTTGCTGGAACTTGGTTTCTTTGATTGTGGAAAATAAATAAATAATATGTTAATTAAAACGTTCCAGAAAATATCTTATTTTACTTTAACGAGTGACTGGCAGATAATTTGCGGATTATCTAGGTAGTTTGTAGATTACCAAGGCAATTTCAGAAATAAAAAAAAAATCTTTAGCACATTAACAAATCTCCTTAGTTAATCTGCAAATTATCTAAATAATCTATTGAATATTAGTTTTCTACACTTAAGCAGTAACATAGATACAGGGTGTGGACAAAATAATGGAAGCAGTTCTATACTAATTCATTTTCTCATATTTCTTATGAAATACTAAAATAATCATTTTATAACTTTAGAAAAGTTTAAAACATGCAATTTCTCATACATATTAACGAAATTTAATGTTTTTATAAGTTTGAGGAACTGACAATAAATTACAAACGGAAAATAGTTTTTTTGAACACCCTAAGTAAGAAAATGTAGAATTAAATTTGCAGCAGTTATTCTGATTATTATATGCAATAATTGCACAAAATTTCATAAATATTTGCAAAATATTTATGAAAATATGGCCATTTTTATAAAAAACTAAATGTTTTGTCTTACGTTTTATTTTCACTTTAACTTTAAAAAATATTTAATAAAATCAAACAAAATTTTTAGAGCAATTTAAAATTAATCCCAAAATTTATTTTTGCCTTGAAATTTGAAATATAATTCGTTGTAAACTACGCAATATGTAAGTAATTAAAGCAGTTCTTTTATATTGCGCAAGTGCAAAAAAAAATTTAATATTTTTTTCTTCATAACTTAGTAGTGAATCGTATTTGGCAACTAATGAAAAAAGTCCGATTTGAATATCTTAAAAAGTTTCAAGTAGTTTCCTTTGTAGTTTTTGTGCCTAAGCTCAAAATGATTAGATGTTTTTTAACAAATATTATTTTGTATCATAATACAAAATTAAATAACAAATGATAGTACCTTACAATACCCCTGCACATTCATAATTAAAGTCATTTTTTATTTATAAGAGTGTCATGAAATTAACAAACTTCTAAAACGACTGAAAAGCGACCATTTCCGTAAATTTCGAACCCCAAAAGACTGCTTTCGAACAAAATCCATGATACAGCAAATGCAGCCCTCATTTTAAATGCGACTAAGCTGGCCTTTATGTATCACGTAACTGTACCTGCAACTGCAGAGTTGTCCATGTCATATTCGATCACCTAATGATTTCCCTACTCTTTTATCCTTTAATAGGACATTGCAATCTGGAATTCTAATTGGCCACTTCAAAAATGGGAAATCTATTTCTGTCTGAGTGTTACATTTCGAATGACGAAAAGATACCGAATTATACGCAAGTAATGAGCTTTCGAAAATGTCAGAGTAAGTGACTGGACACTTTAGTTATTATTTCTTTAACAAGGTGTCTTATCCGGGTTCGAGATTTAAAATTAGTTTCCCTAAAGAGAAATTAGTTATGTGCTGCTGGGAGTATAATAGGGAAAATTGGCTTTCATTTTTTTGTTGAGTTTCTTTCAATTGTTATTATTTTGTTGAAATGGAAACTGGATTTCTTTTTTATTTCGCTTTTATTACCGATAAGATTATAAAAAAAGTTGTTGTAAGTTCAATTATAGAGCTATGCTACTCTGATTATGGAATAAATCAAAATCTTGAGAACTAACTATCAAATTATTTCTTGAGGTATATTGCTGTCGTGCGTATTGAGGTATATTATTGCTTGCCATTAAATGAATTGGGGTGCGCTTCTTCTTGTTTTCCAGTGTGGTCATCTATGGTCACGAATTCGACTCCTAGCATGCACATACGTCACAGCCCGTTTATAGGGCTGGCCCATTTATACATCCATTTATTCTTCCACAGATCGTAATTTTGACCTGAACCAGAAAATGATCAATCTCGAATTTAGTACCCCCGGAGGTATGATTTGTTATGGGAATATGGATGATTTTGTTTCCAAAGATTTAAAACTTACCAGTCACCGTTCGATCTTCGACTAACTCACGACCTCATGGACGTGGGTCCAACGCCCTACCAATCAAGCTATTCCAGCCCTTTAATGCATATTACATTACTTAATTTACTATATATTTTTTAAATAAGATATCTTTTCTCAAGTTCCAAAAAGGAAATTTATGATGTACATAGACAATTTTGTTAGGAGCATAGTAGGGATAAAAAGGAAAAATTAATTTAAGTTTTTTGGCCGATATTCTTTTTAAGGTTTTATTATATTGTTAAAATGGAAACTGGTTCCTTTTTTATTATTTCACCGATAAAGTTATAACAAAATAGCTGTAAGTATTAAATAAATAATCCAAAGAAACTGAAGCGGTGAGATATTACCTAATTATGTTTTATTAGCTTCAAAAATATATAAATAGGAAATAACAGTCAACATGTTTCAAACTCTCAAAAACAGGCGACCATTTTTCAAGACTTGCCAGACGAGAACGAGAAGAAACAAAATTGATTCGAGATATAAAACAAAAAGTTGCCCCAAAAAATGGAAATTTCACGTCTGGCAACCTATGAAAATTTTTTGTTGGCAATATCGTTTAATATTTCAAATCAATTTAGTTTCTTCTCATTCTTTTGAAAAAATGGGAGCTTGTTTTTGAGAGCTTGAAACATGCCGACTGTTATTTCCTATTTATATATTTTTGAAGTGAATGAAAATTTTAATCAGGCGATAATTGTTAGGATATTTAAATAGCTATAAAATCAGGGGAGGGAGCATTAAAATGTTTTTGTCAGCAAAGATGGAATTACCGACAATCGGTAAAGATTAAATTTCATACTAACACTGTTTTTATTTATTCTTTTTTTTTTTATAAAATTGTGTTCTATTTTTACAAAAAAGTCTGTTAGTTCCTCTCTCGCCGATGTCAGAATACGCCGTTATTCGACTTGTTCCTAGGCTGGGAAAAGGGCATGTGTTCCATCCTTTGATCCGTTGGCATCACTCCCGTATAAAAAAAATCCATAATAAATTTATAATAAAAAAAAAGAAGATAAGTCTGTGTGTTCTCTTATAATTCTTTTAAAATTTACTATAAGTTAATATTGTTTGTATTTTTTCTTCAAACTTCGTGTGTTTTCAGCAGTTGCAGTTTACTTCTCCTGTTGTTAAATAATTGTGCCTACCTTTATTAAGCGCACTCAATGCTAATATATATATATATATATATATATATATATATATATATATATATATATATATATATATATATATATATATATATATATATATATATATATATGTTACCGTTAAAGTATGAAATCCGTTATTTTATAGAATACCTAGTTATTTCATAGAATAACGATCTGCAGCCCGTTAAAGTGTAAAATAATCTATATCATAATCATATATCTCGCACGACAAATACATTTACCTTCCACCCCTACTGCATTTATGAACCATTCAACAATTTTTTTTTTTGTTTTAGATATAATGTTCTTTGTAATTCCAAGTGTCATTTTAGTAATCCTTGTTGTAACAAATGATTTTCTGGTACGTTTCCATAAATACCATTTATACGCTGCATAAATTAGATAAATTGCTTCTTTTCCATTTTAATTGTCTATCATTAGTTTATTTATAGAATATCTAGTTATTTCATTTTAGATCAATTGTTTATTTTACACTTTAACTGTCTCTCATTAGTTAATTTATAGAATACCTAGTTATTTCATAGAATAACTAGTTAAAGTGTCAAATTAATAACATATTACACACTTTAACGGACACGATCAGTTATTTCATAGAATAACTAGGTATTCTATGAAATAACTGCATTATATACTTTAACGGTAACATATATATTGTGACTCAAATTTGTTTGAAACGTTGTTCCATTGCTAAATTATTTTAGGAGAACTGTTGAAAGGCAGCAATTTCAATCTAGTAAAAAACTACGCCAAATTGATATTTTTTTCAAAACTTATTCATTTTTAGGATGTTTAAAATCTTTTCCAATTTTTAAACTAGTTTCGGCTTAAAATCAATTAGAGACTTATTTTCAAATTGTATAAGTACTTTATAATAAAAGCTTCACTTCGAGTTTGAAGTCAATATATTTAAAATAACGGAAGAGCCTTGAAAAGCATTCTTTAATAACATCCTTAAAAGTCACCAAATTAATATCATTCGTTTCAGATTGTACAATTAGTATATAATTAAATCTTTACTTCGAGTTCAAAGTATTTAAAGTAACGGAAAAGCTGCAAAAAACATCCTTTAACATCCTTAACATTCATAAAAAATCGCTGAATTAAAATCATTCTTTTCACAGTGTATAAGTAGTATATAATTGAAGCTTTACTAAAGTATGTAATTATGTAAGTAGTAGTATATAATTAAATCCTTACTTTGAGTTTAAAGTATTTAAAGTAACGGAAAAGTTGCGAAAAACATCCTTTAACATCTTTAGCATTCATAAAAAATCGCTGAATTATAATCATTCTTTTCACAGTGTAGAAGTAGTATATGATTGAAGCTTTACTAAAGTATGTAATTATGTAAGTAGTAGTATATAATTAAATCTTTACTTCGAGTTCAAAGTATTTAAAGTAACGGAAAAGCTGCAAAAAACATCCTTTAACATCCTTAACATTCATAAAAAATCGCTGAATTAAAATCATTCTTTTCACAGTGTATAAGTAGTATATAATTGAAGCTTCACTAAAGTATGTTATTATGTAAGTAGTAGTATATAATTAAATCCTTACTTTGAGTTTAAAGTATTTAAAGTAACGGAAAAGTTGCGAAAAACATCCTTTAACATCCTTAGCATTCATAAAAAATCGCTGAATTATAATCATTCTTTTCACAGTGTAGAAGTAGTATATGATTGAAGCTTTACTAAAGTATGTAATTATGTAAGTAGTAGTATATAATTAAATCTTTACTTCGAGTTCAAAGTATTTAAAGTAACTGAAAAGCTGCAAAAAACATCCTTTAACATCCTTAGCATTCATAAAAAATCGCTGAATTAAAATCATTCTTTTCACAGTGTATAAGTAGTATATAATTGAAGCTTTACTAAAGTATGTTATTATGTAAGTAGTAGTATATAATTAAATCCTTACTTTGAGTTTAAAGTATTTAAAGTAACGGAAAAGTTGCGAAAAACATCCTTTAACATCCTTAGCATTCATAAAAAATCGCTGAATTAAAATCATTCTTTTCACAGTGTAGAAGTAGTATATGATTGAAGCTTTACTAAAGTATGTTATTATGTAAGTAGTAGTATATAATTAAATCTTTACTTCGAGTTCAAAGTATTTAAAGTAACGGAAAAGCTGCAAAAAACATCCTTTAACATCCTTAACATTCATAAAAAATCGCTGAATTAAAATCATTCTTTTCACAGTGTATAAGTAGTATATAATTGAAGCTTTACTAAAGTATGTAATTATGTAAGTAGTAGTATATAATTAAATCCTTACTTTGAGTTTAAAGTATTTAAAGTAACGGAAAAGTTGCGAAAAACATCCTTTAACATCCTTAGCATTCATAAAAAATCGCTGAATTATAATCATTCTTTTCACAGTGTAGAAGTAGTATATGATTGAAGCTTTACTAAAGTATGTAATTATGTAAGTAGTAGTATATAATTAAATCTTTACTTCGAGTTCAAAGTATTTAAAGTAACGGAAAAGCTGCAAAAAACATCCTTTAACATCCTTAGCATTCATAAAAAATCGCTGAATTAAAATCATTCTTTTCACAGTGTATAAGTAGTATATAATTGAAGCTTTACTAAAGTATGTTATTATGTAAGTAGTAGTATATAATTAAATCCTTACTTTGAGTTTAAAGTATTTAAAGTAACGGAAAAGTTGCGAAAAACATCCTTTAACATCCTTAGCATTCATAAAAAATCGCTGAATTAAAATCATTCTTTTCACAGTGTAGAAGTAGTATATGATTGAAGCTTTACTTAAGTATGTTATTATGTAAGTAGTAGTATATAATTAAATCTTTACTTCGAGTTCAAAGTATTTAAAGTAACGGAAAAGCTGCAAAAAACATCCTTTAACATCCTTAACATTCATAAAAAATCGCTGAATTAAAATCATTCTTTTCACAGTGTATAAGTAGTATATAATTGAAGCTTTACTAAAGTATGTAATTATGTAAGTAGTAGTATATAATTAAATCCTTACTTTGAGTTTAAAGTATTTAAAGTAACGGAAAAGTTGCGAAAAACATCCTTTAACATCCTTAGCATTCATAAAAAATCGCTGAATTATAATCATTCTTTTCACAGTGTAGAAGTAGTATATGATTGAAGCTTTACTAAAGTATGTAATTATGTAAGTAGTAGTATATAATTAAATCTTTACTTCGAGTTCAAAGTATTTAAAGTAACGGAAAAGCTGCAAAAAACATCCTTTAACATCCTTAGCATTCATAAAAAATCGCTGAATTAAAATCATTCTTTTCACAGTGTATAAGTAGTATATAATTGAAGCTTTACTAAAGTATGTTATTATGTAAGTAGTAGTATATAATTAAATCCTTACTTTGAGTTTAAAGTATTTAAAGTAACGGAAAAGTTGCGAAAAACATCCTTTAACATCCTTAGCATTCATAAAAAATCGCTGAATTAAAATCATTCTTTTCACATTGTAGAAGTAGTATATGATTGAAGCTTTACTAAAGTATGTTATTATGTAAGTAGTAGTATATAATTAAATCTTTACTTCGAGTTCAAAGTATTTAAAGTAACGGAAAAGCTGCAAAAAACATCCTTTAACATCCTTAACATTCATAAAAAATCGCTGAATTAAAATCATTCTTTTCACAGTGTATAAGTAGTATATAATTGAAGCTTTACTAAAGTATGTAATTATGTAAGTAGTAGTATATAATTAAATCCTTACTTTGAGTTTAAAGTATTTAAAGTAACGGAAAAGTTGCGAAAAACATCCTTTAACATCCTTAGCATTCATAAAAAATCGCTGAATTATAATCATTCTTTTCACAGTGTAGAAGTAGTATATGATTGAAGCTTTACTAAAGTATGTAATTATGTAAGTAGTAGTATATAATTAAATCTTTACTTCGAGTTCAAAGTATTTAAAGTAACGGAAAAGCTGCAAAAAACATCCTTTAACATCCTTAGCATTCATAAAAAATCGCTGAATTAAAATCATTCTTTTCACAGTGTATAAGTAGTATATAATTGAAGCTTTACTAAAGTATGTTATTATGTAAGTAGTAGTATATAATTAAATCCTTACTTTGAGTTTAAAGTATTTAAAGTAACGGAAAAGTTGCGAAAAACATCCTTTAACATCCTTAGCATTCATAAAAAATCGCTGAATTAAAATCATTCTTTTCACAGTGTAGAAGTAGTATATGATTGAAGCTTTACTAAAGTATGTTATTATGTAAGTAGTAGTATATAATTAAATCCTTACTTTGAGTTTAAAGTATTTAAAGTAACGGAAAAGTTGCGAAAAACATCCTTTAACATCCTTAGCATTCATAAAAAATCGCTGAATTAAAATCATTCTTTTCACAGTGTATAAGTAGTATATAATTGAAGCTTTACTAAAGTATGTTATTATGTAAGTAGTAGTATATAATTAAATCCTTACTTTGAGTTTAAAGTATTTAAAGTAACGGAAAAGTTGCGAAAAACATCCTTTAACATCCTTAGCATTCATAAAAAATCGCTGAATTAAAATCATTCTTTTCACAGTGTAGAAGTAGTATATGATTGAAGCTTTACTAAAGTATGTAATTATGTAAGTAGTAGTATATAATTAAATCTTTACTTCGAGTTTAAAGTATTTAAAGTAACGGAAAAGCTGTAAAAAACATCCTTTAATAACATCCTTAAAAAATCGCTCAATTGAAATCCTTCTTTACACAGTGTATAAGTAGTATGTAATTAAAGCTTTACTAAAGTATGTAATTATTTAAGTAGTAGTATATAATTAATGCTTTACTTCGAGCTTAAAGTATTTAAAGTAACTGAAGAGCTTTGAAAAACATTCTTTAATAACTTCCATAACATCCTTAAAAAATCAACAAATTGAAATCAATTTTTTCTATTGTATAAGTAGTATATAATTAAAGCTTTACTTCGAATTTAAAGAATTTAAGTTTAGAAGAGTTTTAAAGAAAATTTAAAAAACAAGAAGAGAAAATAAATTTTTAAAAAAAAAAAGAAAAAAAAATCCTTAATTTACTTTAAAACACCCTTAACTTTAAGTTAATTATTTTCAGATTGCATAAATAGTATAATATTAAAGATTTATTGAGATTTAAAACAGTGCTTTTTTAAAAAAAACACTATTAAAAATATTTCTATTTTGTTGGAAGCATCCTGAGTTGAGTAGATCTTTTCAAGAACCCATGGAGCAGATAGAACACGAATATAATTTGAAATGATGACCCCATCAGAGACTGCAATCCATCACAGGACTTTGTTTTGTGATTATCATCACTGATACTGAAATGGAACTCGCACACACCCAAGTCTTTCGAATGGGTCATATTTTACAAATATTGTGACACTTCGAACACAGCCTTTCACGCCACGAGGATCACATGTGGTCTCAGGCATTTGTCAATATTGCAATCCCTGTTGATGGGGTGTCCATGTCAGAAAAGATCCCCCGATGCTTCAAGATTTGGTGTCTTTCACATTTTCTGTTCTGATACATCGTTCCCCACGTCTTCCTTCCCTTATCAACTGAGGATATGCTTCAAAAAAGGATTCTTTATTGACTACCAAGAGCTTATAGTTGGTGTCGTTCAAGAATTGCAACTGGCAAAATAATTTAATTTTCGTTTTTATGGATGGTGTTGATACCATACTAGAGAAGCTCTTGAACTGCCTATAATGCCAGTTTACTGTTTTTGGAGTGTTTTGAAGACATATAGCTCACAACGTGATCATTGTGTTTTGAGATTCTCTTGAGTAGTATTTCCTGTATACGTGTATTTGTTACGCGATTTATTATTTGTGTTTAAAAGAAGAATTCTCATTCCAAGACGTAAGAACTGTCATTTGAAAAAAGAAACGTTATTAAACACTTCTTACCTTGTGAACAATATATATAATTTGTAAAATGAACTTAATCTCGCTGCTCGAACAATGTGCACCATCATACTGATGGTGCACGGCTTGCACCAAAAGGAAATAGTAATAAACAAATAAAAAGAGGCCAAATCGGGACTGCCAAAAAGCGGGCTTTTTCATAATTTAGCAACCATGTCACCTTTTTTTTTAACAATACATCTCTAAATAACTAAAGCAAGTTGTCAACTCCAACTTACCAGAATGTTTTTATTTCCAATGCAGCAGGCGATACAGACATTATCCTAACGCCGTACAGAGATCAAAAGAAAAGAAAAATACAAATACAGAAAGAGATGAAATATACAAAATGCAAAAGCAAAACATCAAACACAAAAATTAAATCAAGAATTTAAATTGAACAAAAGGCCTCTGGACTCCCAGTATCGGGAGTAGATGAAGTTCTTTAACTTACCAGAATTACATAGTATCATTAATATCTTATGAAATACGGAAGATTTGAGCTCAGAAACTATATTTTTCATTCTTTTTTTTAAATACAAAATTACCTGTTTGAAAATGTCGCCTCCCAGAATAAGCTGCTCTAAGCAGCTGTAGATTTTCCAACCGGAAGTAGAGCACGTCAAGAGATCGAGATGGTTGTTATTTACATCTGTACTGAAAATACCATCCATAGTGACCATATTGAAAACAAAATCCAGTTTGTACTAGTATAATAATGCGAAACTTCTAAGCAGCAGTAAAGTAAAAAAAAAAGTTTAAAAACTTCTTTTTCCCCCATCTAGTTTAGAAAGGAAAAAAAAAGAATATTTTTGTCTGACCTAATACGGTAAGCCAGGGACTCATCACTTTTCAGAGACGTAAGCAGAATGAGATAATTTTTTTGATAAAATAGAAAATTAGGAACTTTTTTTAAACTCTTGAACGTTTATCGGATAGAGCGTTCGCCTTCCAATGAGGTGAACCGGGTTCGAATCCCGGCGATGGCTAGTCGACACGAATTCCGCATCAGGCTTGCACCAACCAGAGTTGTGACGTGAAAGATCCTCAGTGGTAGACGAATCATGGGTTAGAGTCCCCTTGTCGTCAGGCTAACCGTGGGAGGCTCTCGTGGTCTTCCTTTCCATGTAACGCAAATGCGGGTTAGTTCGGTTAGTTCCATCAAAAAGTGCTCCACGGAGGCAAATTTCTCGCAATACTTGATCCAGAAGTTCCCTTGTCTTCTGGATTGAGTTCAAAATTACAAGGCTGCGTAGTTGAACATTAGTAGTCGTAAATCCAAAAATTGTTTCGGCTTTTCAACGACGGCTATAAAGAAACGAAAGAAAGAAAAAAAAACGTTTATTCACTTTAAAGTTCAAATAATTATCTCGCGATTGCATTGAATGTTGAATTAAAGCTTTGCTTTAATTTTACGCATTCCACTTGAACATATTCAAACTGAGTTATTTTTTTTTTACTTTCTTCTATAGGCCAATATTTACTAAATAAGAATTAAATTAAAATAAAATTAAATTAAAATAAAAATTGAATTAAAATAAAAATTAAATTAAAATAAAAATTGAATTAAAATAAAAAATTAAATTAAAATAAAAATAAATATTAAGCTAAAATAAAAATTAAATTAAAAATTAAATTAAATTCTTCACTACAAAATAAAACTTTATTAATCTATAATAATAAAATGTAGAGTTTGCGTGCTTGCCCCTCTCTCTCTTATCACTCTCGAAATTTGGACAGTGGATGAAAAGGATAGTTTTGGCTTCTTAATAAAATATTCTGATAGGTTTGGCATTAGCACTTATTTTAAATTAAACCATAAACGGTTCTATTTTTTAGAAATACTTTAAACGTAAAATTATCGATATTTGCTAGCTTATAGCTCTTATTATTTAACAAAGGAGTTTATTGCACCTTCTTTATTAATTATTTATTATTCGTTGAGTAAGATAAAATAAATGATCAATGTGAACATAGTATGTCCCGCAGCGGACTGATCGTTAAGACACGGTTCCCAGAAGATCACCGAAGTCAAGCATCACTGGCTGCGGTCAGTGTGCGGGTGGGTGACCACTTGGATCAGTCTGCGTAGGGACCGGGGGTGTGCGGTATTGGCCCTCGTTAAACTGTGTTGCCGTAAAGTGCTCGACTTCGCGCGCAGGTCGTCGGGCTACCGAAGCGGGGGTGCCATCCCCTCCGCAGAGGATCAAAATTGTGATGGCATGTCTTCGGATCATTCTCCGGGATGTTTCCCAGACCATCGCCAATAACCCATTGTGCAGCTCTAGTGCGACGTAAATTAACAACAGCAACAACAACAGTGAACATAGTATCAAGCGTGGACTACGCCACCTTGTTAGCATTTCTAAAGTTATGTGAAACCACGTGTTTATTTTGTTATGAGTTATGCTTTTAAAATGTTTTTCGATAAAACTAAATATTTTGAAATCAACGGTGTTTAAAATAAAATAAAGAATAACTAAAACGAAAAATTATTGGAGAAACAATACGAATTTGTTTACGAGAAGCGTAAAAATTTGCGTTACTACAATTGACCGCAATGATACTTAATTAAATTTTACAATAGGCAACCAAATAAATAGAAATGATATAATAGCGACACCCATCATATTTTATTTTAGGTCCTTTATTTTCATTTTCTTTCCTGGAAGTTCGTAACTAACAACGTTGTGTTGATAATCTTTTTCGATAATCTTTTCTTTTTTGTTGTTGATAATCTTCGTAAAATAAAATAACTGAATTATTCGAAACGAGAAGTTTCTAAGACAGCAGTTATTTAGAATAACTTAAGAACATTTCACTATGTACAAAAAAGAAAGAAATTAATGGAACTAGGTATTCCGGGGCTCCGTATTCTGTACCTATTTAAATTACATCGCTGTGCAGATTTAATATAGATACAATTTCAAGAGGTTTTTTACGTGCCCTTGAAAGGAATAAGATGAAAAGAAAATCGCATGATTTTGGCAAATGTTGACTATCGTGAGTTGGCCTAGAGCGACAACATCATGTCAAATGTTTCTGAGTCTTTATTTTGATGAGATGAACTACTAAAAATTTGTTTTGCTCTATCTAACTACCTATTAAACTACCTATGTGGAAGTCAACTTTATACGATAATTGCTCCACAGGAAATATCAAGTAAAGCGCAATTTTTAAAATAATAATCGCTTGCTATTTTCCACCTTCTTCAACTATGAGACCGGTTTGCTGCAAATGACCATTTTCCACTCTGAGAACTTGTTAATTGAGTGTTTGAATAAAAATTAAAATGTAAGTAAAGGTCAAATCCATATTTTTCTTTTGAAAATTACGTAAATATTTTGAAATTGAAGCGAAGATTACAACAGTTATAATAATTTAACATGTTATTTCATGTATCTTTATGGCGAAAGAATTTTCGTAAAACTGTCCTATACTCTGTTGCAAGGTAAGTAAAAACCATTACCCCTATGGAGGGAGCCTGTTTGCATCTAAGTTCACGTTAAATAGATGTCAAGTTCCCAGCGCGAACGTATATTGACATCGCCAACTCTTGAAACCACGTTGCACACACTTCTTTTTGCTTGCTTTTTTAAATCATGTGAAATGCGGAAAACAAAACTTAACTTTCTCAATTATCAATTAACAAATAAGAAGAATTAGTAAAAATGATATCTGAAATATCGTAAAAAAATAAACACCTTTCTGTTGGCAATTAAAGAAACTGATGAAAGAATAATAAATATTGTTTCTTGCAAACGATTTTCTTCTACAGCGAAGCAAAAATAAAAGTTCTTATCTCGCATTTGATTTGCATAAGACACGTCAATTTTTTGGGTCCAATCAAATCCGATGCTCTTGCAACGTCATATAGTTGTTTCTTCTTCTAGAGCCAACGTTCTCCTTTTCATGGAAATATATCGCCAAGTCTAGGATTCCAGTAAAATTACGATACTAAATTTTTTTAAAATAATTCTATGATATACATTGTAAAAGGTAGCACGGATTAAATTTCTACCTGACGTGTTTCACTTTTAAAAGCTTTTACATTGTTTTGAAATCATATTTCTTTAATTTGATAACGAAATAAAGCGGAACTATATGCAGTCGCGGATGATTACTTAAATCCTATTCCACAAAGGTCTTTTCTTGACTGCCAACGGAGTATAATTTAACCAATGTGCACAGAATTATGTATGAGCAAAATGTAAAGCTTATTAATGGTTTTCAATTTCATCTATGTACATTTTTTGCAACCGTACTGATATTTGCGAAAATGATATTGAATTGCCTAACAACAGTACCGAACAATTAACATACTTATTAAATCACCTATGTGGAAGTACAACTTTATGGAATAATGGATTAACTATCCACGCGTAGCTCCAAATAAAGCGGTATTTTAATAACAGAATGGGCCCGAT
Source organism: Parasteatoda tepidariorum (assembly GCF_982258835.1). NCBI lineage: Eukaryota > Metazoa > Arthropoda > Arachnida > Araneae > Theridiidae > Parasteatoda > Parasteatoda tepidariorum. The sequence continues at coordinate 100,104,835 of NC_141757.1, forward strand.
ATGATATTTCTATCTTCCTTCAGTTGGTGCTATGAAACCGATATGTTACAGATAACAATTTTCCACTCTGAAAACTCGTGTTAATTAAATGCAAATCTAGCCACTGTGTTAAATTTTCATTAATGCTCACCAAAGCTTTTCCTCGATAATTGGTTTACCCCCCGCTTTTCACCCCAACCCCCCATTCCGTGTCTCAGGAGTAAAGGGGTGGGACAAGACAGATATCGAAGTCATCAAGAGGTGTTCGGAGGAATTTCCTTTTTATTCGAAAGTCTTTCCATTATTTTACAGCTGTGACGTGTGGTAGACAGCGAGTAAGGAGTTTGAGGTAGAGTACATTTTTTTTCTTCTTTTAGCCAAGTTCCTATTTTAGTCTTTTTTCTTTTCGTTGTTCGGTAACGTAATCTAATGTTTGTTTTCGTTCTTTTCTTTTCTTCATCAATTTTTGAAGTTCTTTAGTGTTCTTTGAAGATGGTATCGATGACTTTTTTTTTCCCAGCAATGTTTTCAAATCTGGAAAAGCTAACCCGTTTTATTTTTTTTTAACAACCTAAAGTATATTTTTTTCCGATATTAGGTTTCGGTTATTAGTCATTGAGACTTTCTATGATGAAGTTAATTGATGAGGTGTGCCGTGCTGAGCACATAAGTTCCCTTAAATTTAATTCTGAAAAAAAAATTCCGAATTTTAAATCTTTTTAGTTTTTTGTTCGTGTCTACTTTATTGGCGTCGAATAGACTTAAAATTTTGACAAAATAATCTTTAGTAAATATAGAGTTGACTTTTTCAAGTTTTCAAGTCGTATGTGCCAAAAAATAGTTTTTTGATTTTTATAGTTGCTGAGAAATTTTTTTCTTTCAATTTGATTGGAAAATAAAACTTAACAAAAACATCATTGTCTTTTAGATAGAATGCCAACTTTTTAAGAAAAATAATTTATTTTCGTTAGGCTTAACAAAATCATAAAGCTGTGAACGTGTTGCTTGGACTGTTTGATGTTGGGCCAAAGGAAATTCTGAAAGTCTATTGTATCGTGGACCAGTCTTTAGATTGTACTTCGAACCATTTGATTACGAAAAATAACCTACTTTTGTTAGGCTTAACAAAATCATAAAACTGTGAACGTGTTGCTTACATTGTTTGATGTTGGGCCAAAGGAAATTCTAAAAGTGTATTGTATCGTGGACCAGTCTTTGGATTGTACTTAGAACCATTTGATTACGAAAAATAACCTACTTTTGTTAGGCTTAACAAAATCATAAAGATGTGAACGTGTTGCTTAGATTGTTTGATGTTGGGCCAAAGGAAGTCCTAAAAGAGTATTGTATAATGGATCAGTCTTTGGATTGGTACTTTGGACCATTTGATTACGAAAAATAACCTACTTTTGTTAGGCTTAACAAAAACATAAAACTATATACTGCGCCTTAAGAAAAGAAATTTATTATTGTTAGGTCTAACAAAATCAAAAAACTAAATGCTTATTGTAACTTGGACACTTGATTACATCATGTTTATGATTGTGTATTTTGATTTATTTTAGCTAATGCTGGTCACATGAAATAGTTTTTACTGCGCGGATTTTCGAATCTAACTAACTTACATTTTGAAAGAAAATAACTTAAAAATAAGTTTTATCGAGGGAGTAATTTCCAGGAAACAGTGGGCTGAAAAAATAAATCAATCAACAAAGAGAATACCCTAAATAAATTTTGATCTAATAATCGGATCCTAACCTATAATCTTAATGGTTCGTGGAAATGACATCAAATATACTAATTAATTAGTGCAGACGATATTTGAAGTTTCGAAATTGGACACAAAACGTACTTTCTCTGAATAAACATATCTTTCTATTTCACGGGTTCGGATTTCTTACCCCTAAATTATAGGTGGTAGCTGCAATCTGAGAAATTTTGTCCCCATAGTTTGGTCAGGAGAGCTATCCCAAGATCGGTCCCCTAATGTTAAATTAAAGTTTTACATATTTCAACATATCTCGAGAACTTTTTAAGCGAATTGATATGTTTTTGCTCACAATTATAAGATTTGTAAAAGATATTTCCATGCAAGAAATATATTCTAGTAAACATTTATTACTTTAATTATTTGATTTAATAATAGTCGAAAAAAATTTGAATTGTAGGACATAAATTTTTTTTACATCTTTTGAAAGTATTAGATTTCACACGGCAAAATATAAAATTTGAAAGAAATCGTTTGAATAGTTTCTGAGAAATCGAATTTCGAATATACTGCTTTTTTAAAATTCGATTTCACAGAAACAACTCAACCGATTTCGAGTAAATTTTGTATTTTACCATGTACAATTAGTTCCCTTGAAATGATGTAAAAAATTGTATAATAATGAAAATTCAGAATTTTTTTGACCATTATTAAGGAAAATAATAAAAAATTATAAATTTTTATTCAAATTTATTTTCTGAATGGAATTATCTTCGGATCAGCAAATTTTATAATTGTGCGCAAAAATATTTCAATTTGCCTGAAAAGTTTAATAGATGTGTCAAAATAAGCATAAAGTAAAGTTAGCATAAAGGGGTACAAACTTTGGGCCGCTCTCCTGACCTAACGATTAGGACTATTATTTAAACTATTAGTTTCTAAACCACCCTTAATAATGTTATTGGAAATTTAAATGATGTATTGATTAGTTTAGCATATCGGCATTATTAGTTTCAAAATCTACTAAAATTTATTTTCGAGGTTTTTACACTCTGAAAATGTTCTAATCCACTTCTAAGAAACGGGATGTGTTTTGAGATACCGAGATTTATACAGTTTTTCATTTCTTAAATGGTAAAGTCCGTTGTTGACATAAATAAAAGCAATTTTCGTAGAGCAATAAAAGAAAGCAAAGTAATATTTGTGTGAGTGTTTTTAATCTATAGAAGAAAATGAAAATAAATAATAAAAAAAAGTTTTTCTTGAGAGTAGGACAGAAAGTGGGCAATCGCTCTCTGGAGAAATATTTAAGTGTCGAAAAAGGATCGTTCTTCCAAAAGTTCAGTGAATGATCCCTCGAGAGTATTTTTTTCTCCACTTCTCTTTTTTTTCTGAGTGGAGAAGAAAATGACAAAAGCTGCTCTTCTTCTTAAATCATTCTTTTTTTTTTTAAACTTAATTATTTCCTTGTTAGGTAATTTAATTTTTATTTTTCTCTCGGCAATTCAGCTCCTGAATATTAATTGCACTTAAATAGCTTGCTTTTCTTATATTTCAAATAAGAAGGAGGGGAAAAAAATTTTCTGCTAGAAAAAGATAGTGAAAGTTAAACAATTTCATTTTCAAAAAATATTTTTATAATAAAATTATTGTTGCCAATTATTACTTTATTTTAATTTTTATCCTTAAAAGAATGTTAGGCTCTTATTAGTTATAGGGATCATATGTTGGCGACTGTTTTTCCGAGCCGTAAAATACCGTCATATATCGGTCCCTATAGTCGATGAATAGGAATTTTAGTAGCCCAAAAATATTGATATTAAACAAGATATAGCGACATTTATCCAATTTAACCAACTTATGATATTTTTGCATAATTCTATATTTTCGAAATCCAAATAAAAATGTACCAAAACTCACCTTTAATAATAATCATCGTACATAATACTCGTGATATTATGTTTTGTTTATAACGTGATATTATCTTTTTGATATTTAATAGGTATTGGTCACGATATTATCGTATTTTATAATTATAGCAATCAATATTAATCACAGTAATATCGTATTCGATAATGATAGTTATTCGGTAATGATAATGATCGCGATATCATTTTTCTGATATGCTTTCGATAATTATCTCGATTTTATGGTATTCGATAATTATAGTAATCAAGAATGTCTAAAATTGAAACAAAGCTGAGATTTCATTAAAACTTAATTATTTTAATTTAAAAAATAATAATCAATTGCAATCAATAAACATATTCACTAATGCAACAATAGAGCAAAGCGAGTATTCCTTGAAGACGAGTTATCTCGTCCGCCGCGATGAAAGAGTTAAGAAGGTATTTTTTCTACACTTAATTTACGATTGCAAACATTGAAACAAACATGTAGTCGAAGGATACCTTTCAGAGGGTTTTCTATCATTAGAAAAATATGATTTTGCGGGTCGCGATGTGCTCTAGTGATCTTTCCCCCCTTTTTATTCCAGACATAGTACAGAATACCGTTTTGTCAGCCAAAGGAACATCAGCCGAGTAACGTAATGTTTTAAATAAATTCGAATATTGTCGAAAATTACTGTGAAAACTATAAAGAAGTTGTTAAATTTATTATTAAATTTAAATAAGTTTTTTTTAAAAATTTATAATTTTTCCCTGTTATAGATGTTTTTAATATCAATTGCCTAACGGTATCTGAACATTATGAACCTCTTCGCCTACCCAAGGCATTGTTTAACGAGTAAGACGCGCCATGCATTTATTTCAAATAAATAAAAAGTGATGGCAAAAATTTTTTACTAGTTATTAGAGTGGTAATGTAGTTTAGGTATCAGGTTAGATTCAGTAACTAATCCACTAAATAAAAAAATTTCAATCATCCACGTAAAATTTTTTCTACCTGTTTTTTATTTGTTTCCTTTTAGTTTGGTATTTAAGCAAATGGGTCCCCAATGGGTTAATACAAACATTTTGAAAAAACAGACTCCACTTTGAACCATAATATTGATACTTTATACCATTATATGATTTAAATTTTGCTGCAACTATAATAAAATATTCACAATAGCTTAAAATTATCTAAGAACATTACAAATCTGATATCCATTATGAATCTTTGCGAATTAATAGCAACACTCTAAAAATAAGTTCAAATTTGAATCATAATATCGGTACCTTAAACCATAATACAGTGGAATATTAATAAGGTACTAAATTGAACCACGTATGTTTTCGTTCAACTTGGCCCATAATATCGTGCAATTAAATTTTCAAAATATGATAATGTGGTTTTAATTCGTATCATATTTATTAAGATTGCAGCAATTTTGTACAATGTTATGGTTGCTCAACACTCTGTTACGGAGCATACGATACCCTGCCAAGCTAAGTACATGCAACGTGTAGAAACAGTTTTCATTAAAAATATGTAACTGATAGGTTTTCTTAAATAAATTTTCACTTACGCAATGTTTTCTAAGTGTAATTAATATAGGGTTATTACACTCCGATAGATTGAAATAATTCAGATTAAAAAAAAAAAAAACTTATCCTTTTGAGATTAAGCCATATTTTATACTTGTTATGTAAGCAAATGATTTAAAGAAACCGAATATATGCCATTAATTTTTTTTTCAAATGACACAGTTAAAGCAGTTAAAAACCTCACAGAACGCAAATATATAATTACTTAAGACCTTAGAAAACTCAAAGAAATATTTTAAAGAATATTTGAAACTCAAACTTCTAAAGTTTTAAAGTCAATAATTCAATTCAACTTTCTGGCGCCTGCTCAGCAAACTTAACGAAGCGAATGTTTTGGATTATCTTTAATATCCTTTTAAACTACAGCAAAATTTTATATCTCTTGGAAGGGAGTGTCCACCGAGTTTAAAGCTTTGCATCAGACAAAAGTATTAGTATTTAACTTATTTACGTAGCGCAATCACATTTTAATTGAAGTTTTCTTCCCTAACGTAGGGATGTGAATTAGCACACTAACATCGACTTTATCCAGACGACTTTTTGAAGAAAAGCTACTAATGTTCCATTAAGACTTTTAGAGTTTAGCGAATTGTTTTCTTTTCTTCGTCTCCCTTTCAGGGACATCTTTAATTGAGAAACGGTCGTCTCTCTTACTTTGTAATCACAAAGGAATTTGAAATATTTAACTGCTGTAATTAAAACTCACAAACTATCTCGACGAGAACAATGAAGATGGAAAAAAAAGGGCAAAAATTCGAATACGACTCCAGAGAAATTCGAATAGTTCTGAAACGTCGTTTGCGCCAGTTTGTTTCCCTTCGTAATTCTTTAGTAATGAGAGTTGAGGAAAAGGCAGTGGCCTCTGGTGGGATTCACTTCTTGGACTCACACACAAAGCAACAGTGTGATGCTCGACGATCGGATGTGTCCCAAGGCGACCGTTGTCCATTGGTGTAGATTCTTGTCTTCAGGTCCTTCTCCTCGCCTCGAACATTTTAGTTTCTTCTTTTTATTTTTGGAAACAAAAGAGAATTTGATGTTTTTTTGTTTGGGTAAATGTGTAATATTCTCATCCTAAACGTGCTTCCCAAAGAGTATTATGGTATAGAATTACACAGCATTTTTTTTTGTATTTCTATTTCATTGAAATTTATTTACTCTTAAAAGAAGAAACACTGAAGATATTTTACTTATTTACGGATATATTATGCTCTCAGAAACATAATATTGGTACCTAAAATCATTATACGCATATATTTGCTGCAACCTTGATAAGATGCTAAGTCGAACTATATTTTAGTACTTCCTGGACTATTTACGTGATACTATTGTTAAACTGGTGCAGAAACACGGTTCAATTTAAACACTTATTAAGGATGCAGTAAATTTGAACGTTATTTGAATCTTATATTTGGTTGTACTAAACTTCTTGTAAAAGATCGTGTATACTTTTTTGTTACGTTTCAAGGTTCAATTTAAATTTTATTTTGTTTATTTTTAAACTGATTTCTGTGAGAGTGTAATTTTAACACCAAAATTTTCTACTTTTATTATAGAAATCTCTTTAATTTCTTTCTCATATGAAAATCCATTGGGAGAAATTTTCAAATGTTATTTTTCCTATTCTACACAACAAAACCTTCATTTATCTTTTTTTGGCGTGGGGAGGGGATGCGTTATGTTTTCTAATGGTCTTTTATCAACGAAAGTGTGTTAAAAACAACTATATTTGTGATAACATCAAGAAAAGGAAAAATCAAAAAAATTATGCCTAACATTCTAAAGAAAACGAGCTATTTTTCGTATTCAAATAATTAAGCCTAAAGTTTTGATTAAAGTAGAAGCATTCATGTCTATGCCTAGATTATCGATGTGGTTAACGAAAAAACTTAAAAAGTCGAACCTTGTAATTTTAATGGCTTAAATTTTTGTGAAAAACTTAAAGTATTATTTTTGCAAATCTAACACCAAGCTAACTTTTTATTTCTTTCTACTTTTTAAATGGATTGTGCTTTGAATGACATCCTATTTGCTAACGGTGGTTCATCTATAAAATCTGATTTTAGAAATTCTATCAGGAAATGATCAAAGTAATTCTAAAAATTCGAATAAGAGGAAATCAACGCAATTCTAATTCAACAGTCAAATCTAAGAATATTTTAAGTATTTAATAAGAGAAAGGAAGGAGAAAAGAAAAAGTTTACATTGCAATTTTAAGCTCAACTATTCAGTTCTTTTTTTTTTTTCATTGCGCATGCGCGTCGTTACTTCTACGTAAGAAGAAAATTGTTACTTGACGGGAACATCCCACCCCCCGTTGGATGTTAGTCCAACATCATCCGGTAGTGGAAGTATGTTAGAGATGGCTCGGCGAAAAGTTCCTCTAGCTGTTTTGACGTCAACCACTCTGACAAGATTGTCTTCTCCAGGATAAGTTTTCACAATTCTAGCCAGATTCCATTGCATTGCTGTCTTACTAGGATCTTTAAGAAGGACTAGTTGATCAACTTTCAGATTTTCTTGTTGACAAGTCCATTTCGAACGTGTTTGTAGTTGACTCAGGTTCATGGCTCCATCTATTCCAAACGCTGTCTTTCAGACGTTGAATCAGGCTCCACCTAGAAGAAAGAGAAAAAGAATCTGGAGCAGTATGATGTTCAGGAAATGACATAATCGGAGCTCCAACTAGAAAGTGTCCTGGTGTCAACGGCTGCAGATCGTTAGGGTCTGATGACATGGGCGAAAGTGGGCGTGAGTTGAGAATACTTTCGATCTGCACTACGAGCGTAGTCAGTTCTTCAAAATTTAGTAAGTTAGATTTTGTGACTTTCAAGAGTATTCTCTTCATGGATTTAATATTAGCTTCCCACAGACCACCAAAGTTAGGAGACGCAGGCGGTGTGAAATGCCACTGAATTCCCTCTTCAGCACTAAATTTCTTCACAGAGTTTGACTGGCAAAGTTCAAGCATTGAGTTCAAAACATTTCTTGCACCTTTGAAGTTAGATGCGTTATCACTCCAAATAATCGACGGTTTTGAACGTCTCGAAATGAACCTTCTCAAACAAGCTAAAAAAGCATCTGTTGTCAAGTCTGAGACAACCTCGAAGTGAGTAGCCTTAGTACTGAAGCAAATAAATATAGCGATGTAAGATTTAATTACAACCTTAGATCTCTTCAAATTAGGTTTTGTTAATATGGGACCAGCAAAGTCTAAACCAACTTTATCAAAGGGTCGTGATGGTACGATCCGATCTTTGGGCAAGTTACCCATCTTTTGATTAATAGTTTGTGTCTTAGTCTTGAAACAAGTCAAGCATTTATGTATGAATCTTCGGACTCTATCTTGTCCAGAAGGTATCCAGTAAAATTGTCTAATCAAATAAAGTGTTGTCTGAACTCCCGAGTGTAATGATTTGTTATGAAAGTGTTCGATGATTAATTGTGTAAGGTGATGAGATTTCGGTAAAAGCATTTGATATTTTTGTGATTCTGTTAACTCGGAGAATTTCAAGCGACCACCAACTCTCATAAGTCCATTGTCGTCCATAAACACATTCAATGATATGATTTTGCTATTTTGAGGAATTGGCTGTTTGTTTTTTAGGCATTTAATCTCAGAGCTAAACTCTATAGATTGCACACATTTTACTAACACCTGTGTAGCATTTCGTAGCTCGAATGTACTTAAATTATCCCTTTTTCTATTTGTATCTTCACAGTTTTTAAGAAATCTTAAGCAATAAGCTGTAATTCTAACCAACCTAGTGAAAGAGGAGTATCGATTAAGGAAATTGTTGATGTTTTCGTTTCTCTCTGCGACGTTTGTGTTTAAAGTTAAAACTTTCCGAATTTCTAGTGTCTCTGGATTTGCAATAAGTTCTTTGTGTGTTTCTAAAGATTTTGGCCACGACGATTCATCTTCTTTCAGCCACAGTGGACCCTGCCACCAAAAGTCGCTGTTTTCTAATTCTGAAACCGAAAGTCCACGTGATATTAAATCAGCTGGATTATCCGTTCCAGGACAGTGAAACCATTCTGAAGGATTACTGTGTTTGTGAATTTCCTGAATTCTGTTCTTTATGAAAATTTTAAACCTATCTGGTGAACCTCTTATCCAAAAGTACGTAATAGACGAATCAGTCCAAAAAATTCGCTCAACTGGAAATTCTAAACCTTCTATGATTTTTTCACTCAGTCTAGCAGATAAAAGTGCTCCCATAAGTTCTAATCTAGGTAAAGAGAGCATCTTTAACGGCGCAACTCGTCCTTTAGAGGCAACAAAACTAGTAATGATGTTTCCATCGTTTAGCTTTACTCTTAGATAGGCAACCGCTCCATAAGCTTTGATGGAAGCATCTGAAAATAGGTGTAACTGGATATTGTCTATATCTTTAGGTAATGCATGTGAGAAATAGTAACGCGGTAATCGAATGTTACTCAATTTCTTTAAATCATCACACCATTTATTAAATGCCTCAATGGTTTTATTTGGTACAACCTCATCCCAATCTAAGCCTAAACACCATATTTCTTGTATCAGGCATTTGATACGAATAGTAAATGGCCCAATGTATCCAATAGGATCAAATATGCGACCTGCAATTTGTAAAATATATCTTTTAGTCCCCTTATTTTTCTTAAGTAATAATTCAACATTTCGAGTATCAAAGTAAAAATAGTCTTCCTTGGGATTCCATGCAACTCCCATGACCTTTGAAGGTATTAAAGTTTGATCAAAAGAATCAGTTATGTCATCTACTTCTAATTTAAGTTCTTTCAACTTGTGAAACAGTTCTGGGGAATTTGTTTTCCATTTTCTCAAACACATGCTAGCATCTTTAAAAATTTCATGACTATCTAAACAAGTAGTCAGAGCACTTTCTACCTCATCTTCGCCTATGAGGCAATCATCAACATACAACGATTTACTTAACAGTTGAACAGTAAGAGGAAATTTCTGTACATACCTCTTCAAGTGATGTTTTATGGTGGCATTAAGTAGAAAAGGAGAAGATGTCACACCAAACAGAACTCTTGTCATCCGGTAGGTCTCATCAGGACTGAAATCGTCTGGGCTTTTGTTCCAAAGAAATCTGGTGTAGTCTCGGTCTTCTTCATCAATTTCAATCCGCAGGAAAGCTTGCTTGATGTCAGCAGTCACAGCTACAGGATGAAGTCTAAATCTAATCAAAAGAAGAAAAAGATCAGGTAATAAATTAAGTCCAGTATACAAGCATTGGTTTAGTGAAATCTGTCCAGCAGAATGCGATGATGCATCAAAGACGACTCGTAATCTACTTGTACTCTTGTCATTTCTGACCACAGCTCTGTGAGGCAAGTAGAAGCAATTCTCTTCATTCAAAGTTTCGTTTTCCTTTGTAACAGGCTCTATAATGTGCTCTTTTTGATAATCTTCTAAAACTTTGTTGTATTCAAAAAAATAGACTGGATCGTTGATGAAAGATTTTTTCAAAGACTGAAATCTTCTACTGGCGACTACCTTATTATTATGTAACATACTCTTTAATTCAGGTTTCCAGGGCAACTTCACTTTGTAGCGATTATTTGCATATGAAATTCCTTCTTCAAAATTTTTCATTATCTCCTTTTCAACATTATCTTTAGTTTCTGAGTCCACATTAATCCCTAAGTTTTCCAGCTCCCAAAATTCTCTTAGTTGATCGGAGATGGATTTTTCTTCGACGATAATTTTGAAGCTACATAGATCTTTATGAATGCTTCCTTGTCCCTGAAGACACCAGCCAAAAATGGTTTCTGAAGCTACCAGTTTATCGTTCAATCTTCTAATTCTACCACTGACAATGTCAAAATAAAAATCAGCTCCAACTAAAATTTCTATCTTATTTTCTTTAGAGTCATAGGAATCAGCTAACTGTAAGCCTCTCAACTGCTTATATGCTTTTTGAATGTTGGTATCAGGTGCTGGTAAATTAGTAGCAGATATTTGATCGGTGACTAGAGCTTCAAGTTCAATATTTAAAGAAGGTTGATCCCTATTAGCTAATCTGATTTTAACAACATCATAAATTTTCTCTTGAGCTCCATCAGCTCCGAAGGCATAAACAGATAAGGTTTCCGATCTTACAATGGGAAGTTTTAATCTTTTTGAAACTTCTTCTAAAACGAATGTTCGCATGGATCCATTATCTAATAATATTCTAACAGGTGAAGTTTCTTCATTTAATGATGATTTAATCATAGCGGTACATGTTTGCAAATAAATTCCAATAGTGGATTTAATCAACGAATCAGTTTTATAAACTTCATGGCATTGCGAAATAGCAGTAACAATTTTAGTTTCGTTTTTATCCTCAGCTTTACCAAATTGATAGCAAATTGTTCTGTTGTGTTTATGATTACATATATCGCAAAATGTCCTTTTCTTACAGTCTCTAATTCTATGATTCTTTTGAAGGCACAAAGAGCAACGAGCTTGTTTTCTTAACAAATCCTTTTTTTCATCAATATTTACATTGTTGCAGTGTTCCGAACTATGAGTTTCTTTACAAAAGATACAATTACTTTCTGTGACAGGAGCTAAATACTCTACTGTTTTGTTTACATTTGAATTGAAAGGGCGATTTTGATTTCGAGGTGACTCACGCGAATTGCCAAATTGTTGTTTTGCGACAGTATTATGATTAATGAAGTTTTTCTTTCTATCTACCCTCGAGTTTTGGAATGAAACAGATTCCCTACATTCTATTTCAATTTTTAGAAAATTTATCAGTTCCATTACATCAAAATCACTTAGATTTGCTTTATCTAATTTTCTACGGTTAAAGCTTAAAGCTAATTCTTCAGGAATTAATTTAATCAAAATGGGGTACAATAAATGTCCATACATTCCGGAAGTTACTTTTAAAGAGTCCAAACTTCGAATTTGTACTTCACAAGTGTCATATAGTTTTCTTAATCCTAAAACATTATTAGCATCTTTAACAGGATAGAGATTTAACAATTTGTTCATATGAGCATTTATAACTAATTCATCTCTACCGAATCTTTCTTTTAATAGTTTAACAGCTTTTCCATAATTTTCCTCAGAAAGCGAAAACCCATTAACAACATTAGCTGCAGCACCTCCTAAAAGTGATTTTAAATACGAGAATTTGTCTATTACAGATAATGTTTCATTTTTATCAATTGTACTTTGAAATTGATTCCAGAATTCTATCCAAACACACGGATCTCCATAATATTTTTCTATCGATAATTTAGGAAGTTTAACATTATTATTTATTTTCCGATTCAAAACTTCTGTGGCTATAGTATTGTTGGAATGTTCTTGTGCCTGAATTAAATTTACCTTATCATAATTATTAGCAGATGCATTACGAAGAAAGGATTTTATCTTAGAAGAAAGTTTCGAATTCCATAAAATAATTTTCTGACCATATTCCATTGCAGATTCAATTTCTGCATCAAAATCATTTTCATCTACAATTAGAGATTGTATAGTATTATCTAAATCATTTATTTGTTTTAATCTACTAGTCAAAAAATCTAAATGTTGTTCTAGTTCAGTATCAGTATTTATTTCATCAAATTCTTGTTCTAATTTGTTAATATATTTTGTTATGCTAGAACGCAAAACGCCTCTAATTTTTCTCTGTTTAGTTAATTCTTCCATATTTTAAAAATTCTTATCAACACTAATAATCAAATTTATAATTTGTATGATGTTTCAATATTTAGTAAATATGTAAACAAATACTGCATCACACAATCAAAACAAAGCAACTTTCTACAAAACAACTAACAACTGCTTTAAATTTGAAGCATCAAATTATCTAAATCTTCATATAGATCAAATTATCAAATATTCCTACCTTTCTTTTCTTTACACTTCCTGATCAATCCGAAATCGAAACAATCTATAACAACAAGAATGTTGTTTCGCGGCGTATGCACCAAAAATGCTAACGGTGGTTCATCTATAAAATCTGATTTTAGAAATTTTATCAGGAAATGATCAAAGTAATTCTCAAAATTCGAATAAGAGGAAATCAACGCAATTCTAATTCAACAGTCAAATCTAAGAATATTTTAAGTATTTAATAAGAGAAAGGGAGGAGAAAAGAAAAAGTTTACATTGCAATTTTTAGCTCAACAGCTACATGAAATTCTAAACATCGAATGAATATTAATATTCAGTTCTTTTTTTGTTTTTGGCAGTGCGCATGCGCGTCGTTACTTCTACGTAAGAAGAAAATTGTTACTTGACGGGAACACTATTACCATAAGATTAATAACATTGAGATTTGTAAACAAACATCGAGAAAAATAAAATGAAAAACTACAATTCAAGATGGCAAAAAAAAGGAACTAACACGAAAGCTGTATTTAAATATTTAGAAAACATAGAAATTTGGGGACATTTACATGGATTAAAAATTTTTGTTTACATATATGTGTACATATATGTACATATATGTGCCTATATCCTTGAAAATGACAAAGAACAATTCAAAAATACACACAGCATAATTTAAATGATTCAAATGTTTAGGGAAAAACACAAAAATTTCTAAACGTTTCCAAGTGCTTTTTTCCAATCTAATATAAAAAATAATTTATTTTCCATCATCAGATTTAAAAGCATTGTGCCGTTAAATTTGTCATCAAAAATGTGTATATAATGTGGAGATTTGTTAAACAAATATCGAGAAAACAGAAATTAAATTTCGATTTCAAGAAGGCGAATGGAGCTGTATTTAAATAGTTATAAGAAAAATTTTGATCAAGCAAATACATACACACATGCTGATATTTTCGATAAGTACAAAGAAGGAATCAAAAAATAAAATTATAATGCCTCAAATTTTTGGAGAAAAAAGTTTTAAAAGTTATCGAGTGCTATATTTACCAATTGTTATAGCAAATAACTTATCTATTTTTGAAAGTTTGAATTTGTCATTAAAAGTTTGTTAATAATATGAAGATTTGTTAAACAACGAATATCGATAAAATAGAAATCAAACATTAAACTTGAAATCAAAGATGGCGGGGTAAACTGCATATAGATCCAACGAAAACTTTGAAGAAAGTAAACGTATACAAGTATGCCTGTATCCCTAAAGTGATTTAAGGACAAATAAAACGCTTCGTGTCTAGCAAAGGAATTTATTTTGTCGAAAATATAGCATATATATTTAATCCCCATTCTTATAAAAAAGTATCAAGAGTAACTTACGAGTAAATGAATTCATTTTCATTATCTTTAAATAAACACGAGTGATTATGTTATGATTCCTATTAAAGTTCCTTTCCCTCCATTTGAATTGAAATTCACCTTATCTCATGCATCCCAGGTGAATCATAATTGTTCTCGAGAAAAATTTAATTTAATTATCTCGAGCAAACTTTCGTACGAATTTTTTTTAGAGCGCGATGATAACCATTGGCGATATTTTTCCCTTGCTGTAAAATGAAATGAAAAATGTAAACATGCTAAATTAATTAAATAGGATTATTAAAACTCTTTTTGTATATCTAGCTGCGATGGTTTTAATTGGCGTTTTGAAAAAATGTGATACGCAATTCCCGGCGTTTAAAGTGTAACTAGTTAGGATCTAGAGAAAGCTTAGCAGAGCAAATGTTTTCTCAAATTTAATAATCTCTCCTAATTGGCAAATTACTCAGAGAATTTGAGGAATAATGCAAATGCGCGTAGTATATTATATATGCTTCTGTGCTAAAAAAAAGGATAAATAAATAAAAGAAAAATTATTTGGAGATGAAATTTAAATGTTTTACGAAACTAATAAAATTGATCCTTCTTAATGCTTTTTTTGTTTGATTTTTTTTCTTCAGAATATATAAAATAAAATATAGTTAACGTGTTACTTGATTTTGATTTTAAATATTAAATTAACTCACCATATTGCTTGAAACTTGAATTTTTTTCGACACAAATTTTCTACTTTAAAGAACTTTTTGCTATTCATCTATCGAGAATAATACTATGCTATAGAATATTGAATGCTATTTATCAATCGAGAATAATGCTATGCTGTGGAATATAGAATGCTATTTATCTATCGAGAAAAATGAATACTATTTATGTAATCGAGAATAACTAATATTTTAAGTTGTTAACGAAGGCTGAATTTCCTAAAATTTGGCTTTGACTGTAACTTCATAGAGTGCGCAAAATTAGCTGGAGATTTGAATAACTTTTAATTTAATAATCGGATTTTAACGTACTAACATGCAATCTCTGTGCTTCGAGGGATTGGCATAAAAGTTATTTATTAATTAGTACAGACGATATTTTAAGTTACGAAATTAGATTATGAAACTCACTTTCTCGGAATATACACGCCTTTTTTTTCAACGAAATTAAGCTCTTTATCTTCACAATTTGGGTAAAAGCGCAATCTGAAAAATATGGTTCAAATTGTTTAGTCAAGAGAACTGTCGAATGTTTAGACTTCTTCATGTTACTTTGCCATTTTGCGTATTTCGCGATATTTCAGGAACTTTTTAAGCCTATCGGAAATTTTTTGTACGCAATTGTATAGCTCGTTAATTAAAAGATAATGCCAATTCTTTTTTAATAGTTATTAATATTTTTATTGTTTAATTTCATAACTTTTTGTTGTTGTTTTTTTTGTTGTTGCTTTTGGTCTAACAATGCTTTTTTCGATTCGAAAGCTCACGCATCATGCGAAATAACGTCTTTTACCAGAAAGAAAGTTATATTTTATGTTTAGAGTTCGTATTCCATTTCTAGCCAGTGCTGTCTTTTTTGGTATCGAAAATAATGTAAAATTTAAACATAAAAAAAAAAAAATCTAAAAATTAAAAAAAACAAACCTCTTTATGATCCAATTTTTTTTAAATTTTTGAGCAGGTATTCATTGTCTGCATTGTATAACAACTTAACAATCACAAAAATTTTTATATAATAAAAATAATTGATTTATTTCAATTCGCTTTCAGTAGTTGGAAAATCTATTGAGTATACAAAATTTGAACTTTACATTGAGTTTAAGGAACTCATATTGCGGAATTTTTTTATTTTTCTGCCTTCAAGAACATTCTAATAAGAAAGTTTCTCTTCGAAGAATTAGGGTTATATTATATCTTACGAGATGTTTTCATTGGATTATCGCTAAATTGGTCACTAGGATGAGCGATTTTGTTTCATTTATTCAACCAGGGTAGAAGCATCTATATAAGGTAATATTTCCTTCATTTGCTGCACATAGTCGACAACTTTTTGTACGTTATTTCTGTATTTTTATTTTGATATAAAATGCATTTTATTTGAATTATATATATATTTTTTGCTTTTTTTGTTTATGTTATTTTAATGTGTTCTTTTTCTTTCCGAAACCCTTTTATTTTGCAGGTAAATACAACGGGCGTCAAAACAATTTGCCAATTTTCATTGAGGGCATCTTCAAATATATTTTTACTAGATTTACAACAGCTACTTTTTTTTAAAAACTTCTTAAGCAATATGATGAGCCGCAATGGTTCTGGGGATAGAGCGTTCGCCTTCAAATCAGGTGATCCGGGTTCGAATCCCCAGCGGTGGCTGGTCGGAACGAATCCGGCTTGCACCGACCACAGTGCTGACGTGAAATATTCTCTGTGGTAGATGGATCATGGATTAGAATTCCTTTGCCGTCAGGCTAACCGTGGGAGATTCTCGTGGTTACCAAGTAACGCAAATTCGGGTTGGTTCCATCAAAAAGTCCTCAACGAATTTCTCTCGTAAATTTCTTCCAATACTTGATCTAGGAGTTCCCTTCTGGATTAGATTCAAAATTACAAGGCTACGGAGTTGAACATTAGTAGTCGTAAACCCAAAAAATTGGATCAGCTGTTCAACGACGGTAATATTATTAAGCAATATGATCCGCATAAAATATCAAGCATTTTGTACTATGTGCGGCTTTGAGGAGAACTCCTCCAGACTGAAAGTCTGGGGCTGTTTGCTGTACATTTCTAATGGGGGTGAAATGGAAGAAGGACGGTGTCGATTGGTTTACTCACGACGTCCTACGCTAAGATTAAGACAAAACTATTCACTCCACATCCCTATTCGAAGTGACCTTTCCTTGTAACCATAGTACCCGCCATGACGCGAGACGGGTGTCGGGAGGAGTTCTCCTGAAAGCCGCACTATAGGTTGTTTTGAATAAAGCGTGAATGAAGCTAGTTCCTATTTTTGTTTCATGGAGAGTAAAACTAAGCAAATATCCTACAAATTAATCCAGAAGAACGGAGACTCTAAATCATGATCTGTCACTATTGGGGTCATTTTATGTCATCACTGTGGCTACTGATCCAACACTGAGATTTCAAAAATGGTTCACCTTATTGCAAAGCTAGTGCTGTATCCTTTTGCGCTAACATGACAATTTTAAATATAAATATTTTTTTATTTAATTTTATCAACTGTATTACTCAGTTACAATTGTTTGATTCAACAACTTTATTATTTTAAACACAATGAGAAGACTATGAAGCTCTTGGAACAAGAATTAAGATACACTCGCTTCTGTTGAGGTCATTTTCATTGAAATTAACCAACGTTTTCATTACATGGTGATAGAAACTACGAATACCTTTCATGTTTAGTCCAGCAGCATAACTTCTCTGAGCCAATTGCACTTTTCATCCATTATATAAAAATTATCAGCGATCCTGTCGAATTAAGAAGAATAGACATTCAGATTGAGCAAAATTCTAACAACTTCTGTATGGTTTCAACATTAAAAAATTCAAAAAAAAGAAATAATATTTTTAAAAACCACGTTTTTGTAGTGGAGAATAATAATTAAAAAAAAAATTTGAAAAACGAAAAACGTGGAGCGCATGATATGCATAACAGTAATGTTATATTAGTGTGTGTATGTGTGCTCTTGAAAATATGTGTATGTATATCTGTAATTGTAATTGTATTTGAATGTGGAATATGTTTGTGTATATGCATATGTATGTGGATGTATATGTGGCTGTGCATGTGTATGAGTAAGAAAATGTGTATATGTACTGTTATGTATTTCATGCGCCCCACGCTTTTCGCTTTAAAATTTTTTTAAAAACTATTATTCTCCACTACAAAAACGCTGTTTTTAAAAATATTTTTTTTTTTTTTGAATTTTTTTATTTTGAATTATAATTTTTTTAATTTTTAATTTTTATTTTATATTTTTTTAAAATTATTACTTTTTAATTATTATTCTTCACTACAAAAAACGTGGTTTTTAAAAATATATATTTTTATTTAGATTATTTTTCTTAGTCAAGAGTAGTCAAGACTACTACAAGACCACTACTGAAATAATAGAACTTTCATTTTAAATTAGGGATGCAAAAATCTTTATAGAAAAACAATACCTTTACGACTTTCATTAGTTTTATGCTGATGACAACCAATGAATGAGGTAAAACTGGATCCTACCACGTGATTTTTCAGCCAATAAAAATACTCCGACAATAAAAATCTTTTCACCTGACTTGTAATACTAATTTGAAATAATGGTTGTTGTTGTTAATTTACGTCGCACTAGAGCTGCACAATGGGCTATTGGCGACGGTCTGGGAAACATCCCGGAGGATGATCCGAAGACATGCCATCACAATTTTGATCCTCTGCGGAGGGAATGGCACCCTCGCTTCGGTCGCCCGACGACCTGCGCGCGAAGTCGAGGACTGTACGGTAGCACAGTTTAAAGAGGACCAATACCGCACACCCTCTGTCCCTAAGTAGACTGATCCAAGTGGTCACCCACCCGCACACTGACCGCAGCCAGTGATGCTTGACTTCGGTGATCTGCTGGGAACCGTGTCTTAACGATCAGTTCACTGCGGGACTTGAAATAATGGAATCGACAACAAAAGACAATCTCGAAATTTTTTTTTTAAATTTTAATTTTATTTTACTTTGTATGCCTTTCTTCTCTTCATTTTCATGCATTGTCACAGAATTCTGAACTATGTGCCAAATTTGAAGTTTGTAGCTAGTCGGGAAGTTAGTTTAAAATCGATTACAAAATTTCACCCGGACAGACATACACGAAGGCAAGTTTATATAAACGTGGTAAAAAATGGATATTATTGTTTAAAAGTCAATTTTAAATGACAGAGCAGATTGCCTGCTAATAAGATGCGCCAGGTTCGTATCCCAATAATGGCAGGTTAATTCGAATTCTGCTCTCGTCTCGCGCAGACCACATTGCTGATTAAAAATATCTTCAATGGTAGACGGATCATGGGTTAGAAAACCTTGCCGTGTGAGGTTCTGTGATTTTCCCCATCATGTAACACAAGTGCTGGCTAGTTCCGTCAACAAAGTTTTCATTAAAGCTAGTTTGTTCCAATGCTTGATTAAGGAGTTTTGTCTTCTGGATTGGATTCAAAATTACGAGGCAACGTAGTTGATCATTGATGGCTATAAACCAAAAAATGGGTGATGGGCTGTTCAACGCCAGTTACAAAATAAAATTACATGTAATAGTCTAGGTGATAACCACCTTTTTACATTTTCCTTACATAATTGGGTCATTATTTTACTTTCTTACAAATGTTACGTCGGAGAGAATGCGAGTTTTCATTTTCAAAAGTGGTTTTATCTCAAACTTTCCTAATCATGCAACGCTGTTTGTTTTTATCTGATAAACAAGTCCTTTCGTAAAGTACGTTAAATAATCATCTAAAGGAAATTTACTCTTAGCACGAATTATCTCGCTTTATACCGAAGACAAAAACAGATAAATAGTTGCTAATTTCATCGCTTACACTTCATTCTAATTAATGTTTTCAAATGGGACAGACATAGTATCTTAATTAAGGGAATGGAACTTTGTTTGGCGAAGAGACTTTGGCGAGTATTATCGTCTAATGACATTTAAGATCTGATATCAATCGTCGCTCTTTAATTAAACTGAATTTAAGATTAATGAGCTTAAAATTCTTTGGGTGATAATTCATGTAGATCGATACAGTGTGAGTTATTGAATTAAAATGGCTCGTTGTGATGTGTTGTGTTATTGAAAAAGCTGTTTTCTACTCTCACGCAATTTATATCTTTTCATCTTCAATTTGTTGAAAAATGGTATATTTGCTGTTTCATCGTTGATTTTTTCTAATTTCGATTCTGATCTTCGCGTTCTACTGGATTGAAATTAATAAACAAAAATGGGATCGCGTGATTTCATTGGTTGTTGTGATGAAATGTTACTATAATTACTGATAAATTTGCTGTTTACTGTTATCTATTACTGATTTACTTATCTTACTCCTTTACCGTTTGTATTATGATCCTGAAATTTAAACAGCGCTAACAGTGCTGAATTCTAATACTAACTATTTAATAATAATTTCAATACGCTAAATTTTATAACTAATAACATTTCTTATAATCCGTGATCATTAAAATCGTTCAAAAACTATTAAGTTCTGTATTTTTTTTCATTGATAAATAATGTTAAATTATTTAATTAAAATAAAACGCGTTATTTATGAAATAAATTATTTAATTAATTAATTTTATTTAATGAGCTTCATGTTTTACGTGATTATTTATGTAAATCGATACAGTCGAGTTATTAAATTAAAATTGCTATACTCCATTGCAAGTTAAGAGAAGACTATTGCTGTATAGGATTTAAGTAATCATACTGATAGTTCTGCTTTATTTCGTTATCAAATTAAAATATGTCAAATTATTTATGAAATAAATTATGTAATTAATTAATTTAATCTTAAGAGCTTGATTTCTTAGGTGATCATTTATATAAATCGTTACAGTTGAGTTATTAAATTAAAATTGCTATACTCCATTGCAAGTTAAGAAAAGACTATTGCAGTATAGGATTTAAGTAATCATCCGCGACTGGATATAGTTCCGTTTTATTTCATTATCAAATTAAAATATGCCAAATTATTTATGAAATAAATTATTTAATTGATTAATTTAATTTAATGATCTTGATCTTTTAGATGATCATTCCTATAAATTGATATCATCGAGTTATTAAATTAAAATTGCTATACACCGTTGCAAGTTAAGAAAAGATTATTGCTGTATAGGATTTAAGTAAACATCCGCGACTGCTTATAGTTCCGTTTTATTTCGTTATCAAGTTAAATAAATATGCTTTCAAACCAATTTAAAAGCTTTAGAAATTTAATCACGTTAAAGAGAAATTTAATTCGTGCTATCTTTTACGATATATATCATACAATTATAGAAAAAAGTTACAGTTTCGAAGTCTTAAGGAACCTGAAGATATATTTCAATAATTAAGTACATTCGTACTTGAAAAATGAGGTTGGAATGATTTTTTAGATATCATTTTTATTAACTCTTATTACTTGTTTATTGATTATTCAGTAAGTTTTGTTTTCCTCATTTCCCACGATTTAAGAAAGCAAGCAAAATGATGGTTGTGTAACGTCGTCTTAAGAGTCGGCGATGTTGATATACGTTAGCGCTGGGAGCTTGGCATCCATTTGGCGTACACTTAGAGGCAAACAAGCTCACTCCATATGGATAATGTCTTTTTCTTAACTTGTAACGAAGTAAAGTTTAATTTGCGATTTTATTAAAATAGGTGCTTTTTTTCATACTATTTATATCTTTTCATTTTATCTTATAGAAAAATGATAGTCGTGATTTCATCCTTGGTTTAAAAAGTTCAAATTTTCATGTTCAAGTTGAGGGTAAAATAACATTAAAATTGGTATCACTTGTAGGAAAAAACATCATGTGAACCGCAGGAATGCACATGCGGAGTTGAAAACGGACTTGCTGCCAGGGCCATGCTTGTTCATGAACTTAAAACGAGCTTCCTTTTTTCTTTATTTTTTTTTTAAAATTCCATTTTTTTTCAATAGTTATTGCAATTTACATGCTTTATTGCGAATTTTTCTAACTTTTTTTGCTTTATGTTACATTTTGTTTTGTTGCGTAAAATCTAAAAAAAATATATTCTTTTAGATTTTACCCACGCATGGAAGGTGAATCGCAAATATGAATTCCAAAATAAAAATCGCATTTGTTTCGAAATTTAAAAAAAAATATAAATTCCTCATAAACTGTTTTCTATTTGAACTGTTTTACATTGTAATTGTATCGTTATAGTTTGTTAACACGTAACAATTCTTCTCTTTTATTACTTTTCTTGTATCACCCATATATACCGAAGTGCAAGTATTATTTTTCCAAGTACAGTTCATTATTTTTCGAATTCATGTAATTAGTTCATTTTGTTATGATAAACATATTAACAAAATGTGCTTGCTTACAATTATAATAATTATATATTTTATTAACAGAATAAGAATTTTTTTGGTGAAAATTATCGAATTTTAAGTGGGTGGAAGATTAATTTGATGTCACCACAAGGTCACCACCCATATTTTTAGAGTCATCCACTGCAATAAAAAGCTTTAATAGATAAAACTTCTTGATAAAAATTACCGAATGGTTCTTATCCTCGCATTTAAACAACGAGCTGTGAAAAACGATATAATTACACGATATCTTATGATTTATTTTATGTAAAAAGTAAGCATCTAATCGTTTCGAAAGAAACGAAAAAAAAAAAAAAAAAGAAAATTTTGATATTTCCCCAACTTTTAGCTTTGTTCTCGCTTGTGTTATCATTGCAACGCCATCTACCTTGAAATTTCGTCATAGTGGGGAATTAAAAAACACCAAAAATAAATAAAACTCGGATGAAAGATAAAGAAAGTTTGTAAACAGTAGCTGAAAAATGGTAATATTTTTTTACATCGAAAAATTACAAGAAAATGTGTCTAAAGAAATCTCAAAATATAAATATAAAGCAAAGAAAACTTCAGCAATAGAGAGAATGCTATATTCGGAGAGTACTATATTATTCAATATAAGAAACAATTTAAAGTAATGGATCGAATCTTTTCTTTGAAACTCTGTCAACAAGGTAATCAAATGTTGTTTTAAAATAAAAGCATTTAGAGGTTTCGATTTTGTGTTCTGTAAAATTTTTATTTCCGCATCTCCATGCATTCTGTTATGCACTATACGAAGGAAATCCAATATCGAAAAGACGCCAGTTCTCTTTTTAACTTGGATAAATCACTGTATTTAATTGCTTCGCATTACGTATGCCTTTTTCTACATAAATTATACATGAATTTGATGTTATAATACATTCCGTTAGATAGTATTCTTTTCGAAAAATGTCAGACATTTTTATCATTCTGTTTTCGATTATATATAGCGAAAATAATAGACATTTCTTAAAAAAAAAAAACTGGTAGTTAAATTTCCAGACAGTTTATTTGCGTCTTGAAAATAGTTTAGAGAAAAAAAATATTGTCATGAAAGTTAATGTTGCCAAATTGGTATGATGTTTCGAACTTTTTCATATTCTTGTGTTTTGACATTGTCTAGACTTGAAAAAAAATCTTGCGAAAACTATTATGGTAAACATATTATGCTAATTGTCTTAATTTCTATGAATTAAATGTTGTGTGTGTGTGAGAGAGAGAGAGGTAATATCTTAGAACAATAAGTTCAAATAAAATGGATTAAAAGTTTTTTACAGCTTTTGTCTTAATTTGAATTGATTGAATTAATTCTGACAAGAGGAAAAGTATTTTGTAGTAAATAAAAAAAAAAATTTTTTTTTTACAAATATTGTGCCGAACCACGTTTTTACCATGTTTTTATTAAGTCGCTTTCGTGTGAGTGAAGTCTCAATTTTGTATCAAATTTTCGACCAATTTCCGACAAGTTGGAGTGCTCAAATTTTAAGTGGATCTCTGAGCTGAATGACGATGCAAGTTGCAATCGTATATATTTTAGTGTCCTGTAAAACCAGTACTTAATATATATTTTAAGAATGCTTGCCAAAGCTCAAGACAGAAATTACACCCGGGATCTTGAGAAGTCTTACTTACCCTTGTGAAGTTTTTGTTTCTTCCGGCAATTAAAAAAGTTTTGATACCTCGTACACTCGCCTTCCTCAATTACGATTTCACAAATTTTCATAGCATTTCTGCTTATTCCTCGCTTAGATATTAATTTTTAACCACATCTTTAACAAGAATTCTACAATTATACATTAAGGGTAGTTTTTGTGGAGGAATACTTTTCGCTCAGGTGTGTTTAGGAATTTTTATAGAACACCAAAATGATGTTGTTGAGGTTAATGGCTAACTAGTTAATTAATTATTTTATTCTTTTCAATCTTAATTATTTTAAACTTCCTCTTTTTCTTAATGAACTATTTCTTTACAAAATAAATTATTACTCCAATTTTTTAAATTGTTGTACTAAAATATTTATTTAAAGAGCGATTTTTTAAACAACATCATTACAGAGTGTCCCACCTAAATGAAGTTGCCTTGATCTGGTGTCATAATTGGACGCAAAGAAAACCAATATAAAATAAGCATATATATTATGTAAACATATAAATTATGTAAAAATATATATTATGTAAGCATAACGTTCTCTCATTAACGTTCTCATATCATGCAAGCATAACGATATATATTATGTAAGCACAATTCTCTTTTTCTTTAAGTAAACATATATATATATACATGTATAAAATATACAAACACATATTTACTCGCTGCTCCACCTACCTGAACAGGAAAAAAAAAATCCAAAGAGTAAAAAAAAACGAGCGAGCAAAAAAATCGTAAGAGTGAAAAAATTGACTGAGTAAAATAATCGAAAGAGTAAAAAAAATCAAGAGAGCAAAAAAATCGAAAAAGTGAAAAAAAATCGAATGAGTAAAAAAAAATTGATAGAATAAAAAAATTGAGCGGGTAGAAAAATCGAATGAGTAAAAAAATCGAAATAGAAAAATAATTAAATGTGCATAAAAGGAGGGAAAAAAAGTTTCTACACGAATTAAAGCTACTTCTGATTATAGCCAAAATAGCCTCCACATTTATAAATTACCTGTTCAGAAAGCACACAAAGAAACAATTCTTACTAGAGAAGCGCCCTTAGCGGGCTTCCCTCCAGACATGTTTTCTTAATTCTGATTGATGTGCTTGCTCTTAACTCCCCTAGAAGGTTGTCGTAACATTTATGCGAACTCCTGTTATACGTAACAATTTAAAACTTTTGGTTGATTTCGAGAAAAATAGACTAAAAATGTCATCTAAAAAAGATTGTAGCTTAGACATTTAAACCAATTGCAGATTTGATATCAATGATACGAAAGTATTTAAGATCTATTTAAAAAGTAATTCTAGTAAAAAAATATATTTTGCAGAATAAATGCATCATAAAATATTTGAAAAAAAAATAAATAAAAAGAATTCAAGCAATACTAATGTTAAACAAAAACTGATTTTTGGAAAGCTGAAAAATTCAACCGTAAATTATTGGGGTTCTTGTATTTGTTTCATGGCTTAATATTTCTGTTTTGTTTTAACAATAAAAATTCCTTTAAAATGTCATCGATTTCAAAATTAAGCCAATGAGATTATAAAATTTGCTTAATTTACATTCGTTTAAATCCAAGAAAAAAAAATTTTTTTTTCCACACCACAAAAAAAAAAAAAAAAAAAAAAAATCATGGTTTGCTATAAGTAAACAACTGATTTTGACTGACTGTAGATGGAGTTAGAAGATATGACATTGAAATTTGAAACGCTGGGGATTCTTGTATTTTATCATTGTTATATGATATTTCAAATTTGAAAGTTATATTAATAAGAACTCTTTAAAATTGTTATACAGTTCAAAATTAAGGCAAATAGTTTATAAAATGTACTAAATAATTTCATATCAGATTAAGCAAAAAAAAAAAAACTTAAAATTTTTTATCTTTTGTGTCCTTGGTTCTCTTAGATATAAAAAAAAACATCCTAAATGGTTCCTTTCATTTCGTTTTAAAATGCTTACAAATCGCGCCTTTTTCTCTCACAAAAAGCTACCAATAAAATGATAGAAGTCGCAATACCAGAGTGTTACAAGTATACATGTCGAAGTTAACGTAGTGAAACTTCTGTCGTTTAAGACAGATGGCCGATTTTTTTTTCTTTTGAAATAAAAAGAAAAGAAAAAAAAAGTATCTTTAGATATATTTTTTATACAGCAGCTTTGAAGTTAATGGACCTTTTAAGAAGTTTTTTTTTGGCAACATTTTCTTTTGACTTTTTTTTTATTCCTTAAAGAAGTAAACAAACATCAATGTCTTTATTTCGATAGTTTTTTGTCGAAAAATTTCATTTGTTGAAAGTAAGATGTGTTTGAAAATGAAACAAAAAGCAGTGAAACTATGTTTTTGGGCTTTGTCCAAAAACATAAGGATTCTTTATTTTAACTTCTTATAATGATTTATTTCGTTGTAAAAGATTTGTTGAAAATGCTTTATAGATATTTCTTCCATTTTCTTAAAAAATAATTACATTTAAGCAACTAATGTTTTAGGTTCAGTTTTATTTTTTTTTCCTGTACTTTTGTTCTCCGATTTAAAAAATTCTGCTAGCTACAAAATGAATTGTAAATGAATTTAAAGACAATTTGTTTTCCTGAAAAAGAAATTTCATTTAGGAAAGATTTATGTCTTCTTTCACTATTTATTATTATTTTATTTTTGTTGAAAAAATGGCTAAGAGATTTATTAATATCGATATGATTTTTTAAAAAAAATATTTATCATGTTTCCTCAACATAATTTTTTAGATAAAAAAATATGAAAATGATCTATTGTTTCATAAAAAAAAGAGGAATCTTATTACTTTAAAAGTAAAATGATAGAAAATGACAGCTAAATTTTTTCCCCTTTTTTACTGTTTAGAATTAACTAGGGGATTATTCTTTTTTACTGTCTAGAACAGTGCTCCTCAACCTTTTTATCGCTGTGGAATGTTGATTCTTTAAATTTTAGATAGTCTATATTTTATAATTCTTATTAAATTGTATTTTAATCATGTATTCAAAATAAAATACAATTACTTGCGCGGTATTGGTGCTGCTTTAAGTGACGTCACTCAGCTTCTGGTTCATTTCTCATTCATGGAAAGTCGCGCAAACTCGAGAGAAATGCACCAGAGCAAATTAAATGGAAATAATTTAACATTCCTTGGTCAGCCCAGTACCGTTTTGACTAGTAAAAAAAAATTGCATTTTTTTGTGTGCGTTTCATCGTAAAATTTAGTAAGTGTGCAAATATTGTGCAAAAATCCAGTAGCTTAACACTGTAAAAATTTCAGGGACAAATTACGATAAAAATTACTTACAACTCCGCCTGCCAATACTTTTTACCGTACAGTTTTACGGAACGAAAAAGAATCTCATATACGCGATTTTTACAGTAATATTTTACAGCATTATTTTATTTTTGATTTCCATACTCAAATTAAAGTAAGATAGCTATTAAAGCTTCCAAATATAGTCAGGAAGCTTCAGTATAGGCATGACAAATTTTGAGATGAAATATATATATTTTTTGTCAAAAAACGGGTTGTTGAAATCAAATGCTCGATTTCTACTGTCTCATTTATCGCATGGCTTGGACAACAACTCCTTCATTGTTGTTTCTTGTCCAATATCAAGAGTTCACAGTAAATCATAACTGCTTCACAGTAATTTTTTCCCATCTAATAATATGCGCTGACAAGTTAATTTTTTTCCGTTACTTTTCTTCCTGATTAATAAGAAACATGGAAAATAACTCTGTTTGTGTTGTTTTCTTAATAAAGTAGAATTTTGATCTATAGTATCTTATGGGATAGTGGGCGATAGAAACGGATAAACGAGAGGAATACGGGTTAATATAAAATATCAAATAATGATTCAAAAAAGTATGAAACGTAAGAGACTTTAATTTTTATAACTTTATAATAAATACGATGGATATGAATGAAACTTTTTAATAATAAAATGTAATAATTTTAGTTTCAAAAAATACAAAAATGTTATTTTTTTACATAATTTCTATACACTTTTAACGTTTTGAAGTTTTTTTTATACCGGTGGCAT
Source organism: Parasteatoda tepidariorum (assembly GCF_982258835.1). Taxonomy (NCBI): domain Eukaryota; kingdom Metazoa; phylum Arthropoda; class Arachnida; order Araneae; family Theridiidae; genus Parasteatoda; species Parasteatoda tepidariorum. The sequence continues at coordinate 100,133,000 of NC_141757.1, forward strand.
AGAAAGAATTAAGCCGAGAAGAGAACCAATTGCGCACAAAATCTTAAGCCTCTTCATTGGATGAAAATATCAATCACCCTCATGCATCGTTAAGGTGTCCAAACAAATGGTAGTCTGAAGGTGCTAAGTCCAGGCTGTATGGAGGATGTTCAACTGTTTCTCAGTAAATTGTCAGTAACTTTTGTTGTGTTACTGTGGTTCTATACGGCTTTATGCAAACGTCTTTTCTTGCCTCCTGTTGACTTGTGTATCTAAATTCTAAGCACCTATCTCTCTGAGATTTTTCGATATTCCAAATCGTCCTTAATTATGCTTTGCATACTTTTTATAACTCATCTATGTTATAGCACTAATCTTTCGAACTTTCCTTCGTCCATCATTATGAATGAGGTCATGTCATTACGAATGAAGTCATGTCGTTATGAATGAGGTCATGTGATTATGAATGTCTGTGATTATGAATGAGGAACATGGTCTATTTCCTCTGCCGTGAGAGTGATCATTCTTGATCAAAGAGCCCGAGGCAAGTTTTCAAATAATTTGTGCCAATTGCATACTTGAGCTCTCGACAGAGTATCATTGTCGAACTGTACCTGTAATGTGCAACTGTACCTCTGAACTGAGGAAAAAATTTCAATTGGTTTGACATTTTCTCTTGTTAAAAATTTAATTTTTATACGTTGTGCAGCTGCATTTGGAACGTTAGGTTCACTTATGATTTAAGTTACTAAAAAAAGAACTTATAAGGAACTAAACACTTTTAAACAATAATTTAGACTCTACATGAAGTTCTATTCTTGCCATGACAATGGGAATAAAAATCGTCTACTGCTTTTGAAAGAGCCTCATTTATATTTGATCCACCTTCGTATAAAAAATTTTAATTGAAAAATTATTTACTTATTGCAAACTTATTTACGTTGCAAAAGAATAAAATAAGCATATTTTTTTATTTAAAATTATTAGATATTTTATCTTAAGCACTTTTTTTTTCTCAAAACAAATAATAAATTTTCGACTTTTGTAACAGATTGCCGTCTATTTTCTGTAAGTTCGTGTGAGTATAGTTCCTCATTGTATCAAAGGCTATTTTAGCTTAAGAATTCTTTTCATCTCAGAACAAATAATAAATTTTCGACTTTTGTAATGTCCTCTATATTTTGTAAATTCGCGTGAGTATCGTTTCTCATTGTATCAAAAGCTTCGAAGTCTTTCGCAGAAGTTGACACTAGCTGTGATACAATTTCACCATTTCCTTCATCAATTTCACCATATCATTCATCAATATCACGATTTAATTTATAAATTTCACCATATCATTCATCAATTTCACCATTTCATTCATCAATTTCACCATATCATTCATCAATTTCACCATATCATTCATCAATTTCACCATTTTGTTCATAAATTTCACTATATCATTCTGCATTATAACTTCTGCAACCATTTCCTGAATCGACCACACATTTGAAAATCTTCATCATCTGATGCAAATCGCGATGTTCACGTGCAAGTTGGTGAAAGTTGGCTGTTAAAATTGGGATTAGTTACAATTTGGTGAATTTCGTTTTCGTTAAAGTGTAGCTAATCCCAATTTTCCCTTTCATCATTAGTATATGTAACTGTTTTTCTTCTCAAAATAAAAAAAAATAATTCTTTTTTAGAATTTTAAATGTTGGTAGAATTTCTGAATGATAAACGTGGGCTAGTTTTAAGAGTTTGTCAGTTTCAACATTTTAAGAATGGCATTTGTGATGAGACCGTTAAAACTTGACGATACGATGGAAAAAACGAAAGTTGCGGGAACCATGGATCGAGATTCGACTGTAATAAAAAACATTCAACTGTTCCTCAGTTGTTTATTTTCTCAATAAGAAGAGCTGGAAGGCAACTGTTCCTTCTTTCTTTTTTGTTTAATAGCAGACGCTGGAAATCTATCTTACATGGTAATTTGGATCTGTTAGAGCTAAAAAAAAATCTTCTCTACTCCATTATTTAATATAGATCAAATTTTGTTGAACTTCAAAAAGATATAATAAAGTAATAAATTTCACAATTCTTAAAAAAAAATTGAAGTCATCTCTTTCACGCTTTCTTTCTTCCAATAAATAACATACCCGATGTCTGTCTTTATTCAATTTTAAATGAGACAAATTTCACTTTTTGATTTTTATTGTTAGCTTCCCTAATTCCTAAAAAAAAGAGAAGTTTTCATTCTCTATACGTTTGTTCTAAAGATAACACTGGTCATGAAATAGAAGCAAATTAGCAATTGATAATATTAGTTCTAAATCTTGATTTGAAATGCAAAGAAAAGTAATAGAAGAGAAACCCCATCAAAAGAACTTTCTTTTTATTTAATCTTCAAATTAAGGTGTTTTTCATTGATTCAATATTTATTTTATGCTCGAAGATCTTTTGGGGGCTGTTTCGAGAAAATGAGCCTTAAATGTAAGCCCTCTATTGCTTATATGAATATAAATTAGTCGATTATCTTTTGAAAGGGCTCAGCAAAAATGTTCCATTCTTTCCTTTCTTTCTCTTCTACTTATTCACTACATTATCGAGTGTTATAGGCCTAAAATGCCTTTTTGATAATTAATAAGGAAGAATAAATTTCAGCGCATATTCTTCTTGTTTATGAGATATGGTTAAAGTGTCTTACATGATCTGTAATTAGAATCACCCTTAAATGAACGGTATGGAAATTTTTTCTTTTCAGGTTGTTTTTAAAATTTAAATATCGTCTTGATTTTTAAACGAATAATGTATCGAAATCTCTTCATTTAAAATTAAAACGATGTTTATTTATGTTTGTGTTTGATTTGTTAAAATATCCAGTTATTCGAAATTCCAGGATTGCGTTTCAGTAAGATTCTGAAAATGCATTTTTCAAATTTTGTATGGAAAAACTCCTTTCGATTGTGATGGTCTCTCGGAAGTTCGAATAATTCCCCCCCCCCCGAAATTAATCTTATTTGTTTTTATATATCCTATCATCTGGTTGAAATGTGTGTTTATTCCCAGTCATTATTTTTACTTGATTTTACTTTTTACTAAAAAAATATTTATAAACAACTTAATAAAAAGTTCAAAATAATTTTTAAAAAAATAGATTAGAATTTTGAGAAAGAAAAGAAATTTTAAGTTTGTCAAAGTTAAGCTAGTATTAGATATGGTGGTAATAGAAAGTGTCCAAAAAAAGTTTGAAAATGATCAATTATTTCGAAGAACGGGTTAAAGAATTAAAAAGGTCTTAAATCTAAAGTTTCGATACCCCAAATCTCAACTCTAGGGAAGACCTCCTTGAGCTCGGGGTCCTAGGGGTTATCCAAAAGGGGTTTAACTGAAGTAAATTATAAAAAACCAATAAAGCTAGTAATTTCCGATATTAAAAATAATTTATTTGTTATGGAAAAAAGTTCTTAGTTATAGAAAAAAAAGAATTTTTCAGTACTTATAGGGTATAGGAGCCATGTGTTCCTGACTGCGTTTCCGAGCTGTACGCCAACACGAATATAGGCCCAATTAATTATGACCCTAATAATAAAAATTTTAATATTACCTATGTTTTTCTCATTTAACTCTTTTTTTTTCGTTATTTCCAATGCAGCAGGCGATACAGGCATTATCCTAACGCCGTACAGAGATCAAAAGAAAAGAAAAATACAAATACAGAAAGAGATGAAATATACAAAATACAAAAACAAAAGCAAAACATCAAACGCAAAAATTAAATCAAGAATTTAAATTGAACAATAGGTCTCTAGCCTCCCAGTATCGGGAGGAGATGTTCAGCATTCAACGTCGCACCACAGCGGTAGAGGGGGACAGGCAGGATTACCCACTATTTTAATACGGAAAAGATGAATCATTTAACTAATTTGTATTGTTTTTATTTTAGTTAATATTTTCGTTAATCAAAAAATTTTTATCGAGTCTCACAATAATATCGCATCTAATAATTATCGTAATATATAATGTAGGCGATAAATATTTTACTTGTAATGTTATCGATAACGATCTTGGTATTATCGTATTTGAATGACCACGATATTTTCATACTCGATTTGCATTGTTATCATTAATTATCGCGATAGCGATATTGTCCTATTTGAAATACCTATTGCATAATTGCTAGCAAGCGTTGTTCATACTTAAACATGGTTTCATGGTCCCTATAAAACGAATCAGCTAGGAACCTTTCTACTTTTTTAAGTACAGAAAAAAAGGAATTATTTAATTTAATTAATAAATGTTCATAAAAAATAACTATATTTTACGGCAAATAAGGTTTAAAAAAATTTATAATTACATTGATCAAAAGGAATGTTTTAGTTGCAAGAAAAAGGCAAATTTTCTATTTCTCTTTTATTGAATTTATAAATTCAAATACACGAGAATGAAAATTAATTACTTCAAACTAAAACTATTTATAAAGCTCTAAAAAACAAGTAATTTACGACATTAAAAAAAAAATTCTCAGTTATGGAATAAAAGCAAACTTTTCTATTCTTTTCTTTCGTTACAGAAAAAAGTAAGCTTTAATTTTTTGACTATCATTTATAAATTGAAATAAATGTGAATGAAAATTAATTGCATTAAACTACAACAAATGAAGCACAAAAAAACTAATAATTTCTGATATCAAATGGAATTTCTTAGTTTCAGGAAGAGGTAAACTTTTCGATTGTCACCCACCTTGAATGAATCCACCTGAGGTGATGTAAGATCGTTAATAAAGTATTAGTAATTCTTTTTCTGTACTCAAAAGACATGAAAATAAACATTAAAAAGAAAAGTTTAAAATTAAGTCTTCCAGTTTCATTTCACAGAAAACATGAGAGAATGGATTTTACAATATGCTGGATTTAAAATTTTTCATTCCTGAGGGCAATCAAACATTTTTTTGAAAGTTGAATTGTTTGGTAGCTGCAATGTCTGAAATTTTATTACTTAAAATACAAACAAATATCTGTATATTTTGGCTCATATAGTCAATGTTTTTTTTTCTGCATAAATATAAAAGAACAGCTTGAGTTAAGTTTAGTTTTCGATTTTATTAATTTGGATGGGTTTTCAATATGTCACCATGAGAGTTTCTTAGTTTTTATTTTGAAACCCCTTAAGTCTTTTAGAAATTTATTTCTCCAAAAGGAAGTTTTGACTGTTAAGATACGTATAATTGCAATACGTAAAAAAAAAGCTTTTAACTAAGTGGAATTGATTTTTTTAAAAATAATTATCAAGAATTGTTTTGTTGAAGAAGTTCAATGAATTACCTGGAGTTGAAAATGTTGATTGATGCATTTGTTATATGCGTGATTCTCACGAAACATGATATTCACTGTCCCTTGTTCCCAGATCTAATACTATAATACTAAAAGAACTTTTTTTTAAAAAAATTAATAAATAGCATTGCTGTTAGCATTTTAAAATGACTTTGTACTAGCATTGACTGTTTTGTGTACTTAAAAAATTTAATTGAATATCAAAATGTAATTTTCCTTTCACGTCCCAAGCAATATTTCCAATAATAACTAGCTTCAAAACTTCCCATACATTTTTCAAAATCTAATTTTTTTTAATTTTATCCTATGTAAGCATTTCTAGAATATACGCAGAGGGTATTGTTTACTAAAACTTCGTTTAAAATAAATTTTTCTGTCAATAATTTGTTTGTCCCATGAAAATCTGTCATTTTCCTGGCTACTTTTATTTAGTGATTTATAACCAAAATAGATAGCGCCAGGAATCAATATCTTATGTTAATAGATTGATTAGATACCCTCCTATCTGAACATGTCTTGTTGCATGAATAAAGAACTAATTTTCTGGCTCAAAATCTATTTCGAAAAATTTTTCAAGGTAAGTAGGTTTTTATGCTGTCATTTTCCTGGCTTCTTGAAATCATTAATAACAAAAACTACATAGATTTATCTGAGTTATTTTAAGAAATACTGTTGTTTTCTGCAGAATATAAACGTCTTCGGCCAAAATATTAAATTAAAGTAAAGTTATATGCTATAAAATGGCGAATTTGTGATATGAATCAAATCTGAATAATAAAAATTATTTATTTCCCTAAAATTATAGAATCATATGGAGCTCCGAAAAACGCGTCATTAAAAACGCGATACTCAGCATTTAGCACACTTTTCTCATAGCTTAATTGATAACTTCAGATTCTTGTTAGTTCTTGATTAGTTTCCATCATAACTTCATAAAGCACACTGAAAAATCGAAAGTATTAATATAAGTAACTCGTGATTTCTTACACCTTTTAAATACGATTTAAAATACAAGGTATCAGATTCCTTTTTAACATTTTTTCATATAAATTTTCTTCGTTGACTTTATCGCTATTTGTTTCGAATTTATTAGCGTTGATTTTACTCGTGTAAGCCTAACATTGGAAACCAGAAATAAATCATTCATAAAAACGTGCGATAAAACTGATTTTTGATTGATTAGAGCTGCATTCTAGGAAATCACAGCGCAAAACTCTTTTTTTCACATGGAACACGAGACGGTTCAGGGAAAGTGTGTCCGCCTTCCACTGTGGTGAACCGGGTTCGAACCCCAGCAATGGCTCTGGTCGATACGAATTCTTCATCCGGCTTACACCGACCACAGTGCTGACGTAAAACATCCTGAGTGGAAGACTTATCATGGGTTAGAATCCCTTTGCCGTCAGGCTAACCGTGAAAGGTTTTCCTATCAATATAACGCAAATATGGGTTAGTTCCATCAAAAAGTCTTCTACGAAGTCTACTTCCCAATACTTGATCTTGGAGCTCCCTCGTCCTCTGGATTGGGTTCAAAATTATAAGGCTACGGAGTTGAACATTAGTAGGCGTGAACCCGAAGAATTGGGTCGTCAGTTCAACGACGGTTATAAAATGTAAAACGAAAATCTGTGGTCAGATAGAGTTTTAAAGTCGACAGTTAAATCCGCTGTGTCTTCGAACGTATTTACACCACATTTGGAGCAGATCGACTCAGAATTACAGATTTCTTATGAGGTACAAATATTCTCCTTTTTTCTTTAGATATTTGAATACTTGAGTCTTTTATTCATATTGAAATTTCGTGCTGTATTCATAATCAGCATACAGGGCACTGACTAAAGAGCCTTTCAATTATAAATAACTCACAGCTGTTATGGAAAATAATATGTTATTGGCTAGAAGTCAATATTTCATATGACACGACAAAACACCCTTGATCAAATTAGTTTTGCTTCAGTTTATGGTTCCCATTTCGTTCATCTTTTAATATTACTTATACAATTTCTAGTAAAAAATACAGTCTCGCCAATTGTAATTTTGAATTTTTCTTTTCTACTGCTCTGGTGAACAAATAAGATATTTATATGCGTTATTTCTGAAGATAAAATAGTTCTGGTTAAGCTTTGAACAAAATTCGATTAAACTTAATTGAATCCTTTTTAGAGCTTTTTTGTTTCATTATTAACTAGTTTACTTAATTGAATTGTAGTTAAACTTTTTTTCAAATATTTCTTTTAGTTTCTCAAATTTTTCTATTTTCTTGGTCTTACAATGTTTAAGACATAAAATCTCATACATCATTTCATTCTACTTTCCCCCCCTCCATTATACCATCAACGTTTTAGATTTTTCTTCATTTTTCTTTTATTTGATTGATGCGTCTTTTAGAAAGAAAAAAAAATGTTTCAACGTTGAAACTTTATGTCAGTTTCACATTGTTTCTTTTTTTTCTTAATATATATATATTTTTTTAATCTATAAGATAGCGCCATTTTTAGCGAAATTCTTCACGTTTTCTATTCTCCACTTTTTTTTTTATTCAATTCCAAGTTTATCCCCATGTAAAGTACTTTTTCGAAAATATACGACTTAGTGGCCTTTGAGAACAATAAAACAGTGTTGCAAAGTCTTTACACCTTAAGAATTCCTTGTAAAATGCTAATACCAAGAACCACATTAATCAAACTTCGCAGAAAACGTTGCTAAGACGAATACACGTATTAATCTGTAAGTTCCAGCAGCGCTTTATTAATCCTTTGCGTGTGCTTGATACGACATGATTATCAAGAACTAAGCAACAACTCGGCAGGGGGTACTGTAACAACTACCACTAAAACAAGATGTCTGCCCATCTGATTAATGAAATGGGTGGAGTTGAGAAGTCTTTTGCTTCGTTAAATACCATCGCTTATGTCATTAATGGGATTAGGCGAGACAAGCATGGAGGAGCTTTCAACCCTGAAAATTCATGGTTGGAGTTTAACCTTCAATCAAATTTAGGCTTTGATTTGCGCTCTTTTTGAAGTGACAAAAATGCCCGAAGACAACAGTGACTGACGTTATTAATGGTGTTAGTCTCCAACTGCTGGATTGACTGTAAAGTTTTATCGCATTCGCAGATCAGACGCGGCGATGTGTTAGTTAAAAATAAAACGCAGATATGAATTTAAAGTAACAGTATTTTTAAAAGATGTAGATAAGCATCTTCGAAATGGTGATAAATTAAAGTTTCTATTAATCTATGGCTTTCGTTATTCTAAAATAACAAATGATTTCAAGTGTTAATAGCAAAAGTTTTTTTTCTTCAGGTAGTAAGATAACAAACTGAATTTTTCATGCTTAGTTTTTATTTGTAGAATTCGAGAAAAATTTTTAAGCTGAAATTAATATACTAAGTTCTATTATAAATAATATCCTCATTAAGTGAAATACGCCAGAACAAGTAAACTAACTCGAATTAATACCATAATTTATAACTTAAAATGTGAGGGGTATACTACTTTTTCAGAAAATACTTTTAGCTCGATTTAAATATTCATATGCAAATTTTATATAAAGATTCATGAAAAAATAATAATTATTAATTATAAGTAAATTGTACATATTTATAATAAGTTATATTTTATTTATAATAAAATATAATTTGTTTATATTATTAATATAAATAAATTATAAGTGATACACAGCATTACACTAGATTTTATTTAACTTGAATTCCAAACAAACTTAAAAATTCCATTTTTGGAGCAGAAATTTTTATTAAATCAATAAAATTTTTAAAATACATTTTTATAGAATTATTGTTAACAATAACAAATTTACTAACATTATGATACATTAATTTTTGTTGAGTTTTGTAAAATGTCAACTATAATACATATATGGTCAACTATAATACATGTATGGTGCTTAATACAAAAACTGAGCAGTAGCAATTCTTGGCTACTGACAACATTTTTCATTGAAGTTAGGATCGTGTATGTTACCAACAAGAACAACCAATCCAGAAGAATACACAAATATCCTATAACAAATAACTTGCACGTGATTAATGTTCTTTAAGAAATTTCAATATTTACCTAATAAATCTTCCTGCATTATATCACAGATGTTATTAAATAGGCGAATATGCAATTTGATTGGGGTATACATTTTTTAAATAATTTATGCTAATCAAGGTAAAACATAGGTAGAAGACGCTGGTAAAAAGGATGTACAAAATGGTGCTGCTGGTCGTAAACTCTAAAGATTAATCTAATTTAATATGGTTAGTTCAATATTTTTATTTAACTAACCCTTAGGTGCTAAATATTTTTCTGTCCAATATTGAAAAAGTCTTACTGTTTCTGTCCTGATGAACCCTGACTATTTAACGTAGGAGAAATTTTTCGAAAGTTAAAAAAAAACTCGTTGTAAGCAATTTGCATTTCACCAAAACTGTAGCTTTTGAGCCAATTTTGTAATAAGCAAAGAGAGCGTTACCTAAATATAGGTAAAACCTAATTTCAAAATCATCACTAACTGATACAAACCTAAAACGATTAGCATATTAATTTCTAAAATTCTTTATTTCATGTCATAGAGTTTAATGATTAACAGCCAAAAAAATATTCTGAAATAGTTACTGTCGCTTTAAATGGAAAATGAAGTAAAAATAAATGGAAGTGAATGAAATTGTTGTACACTTCATTCTCGTCGAATATTAAATATTCCTCATGCGTTTTATTCAACTCCGTCGACGGGGAGAGAGGACTTAGATGAACAACTTAGAATTTCAATTTCGGGAGTTCTCCTTGCAAGTTGATCACAAATCATAACCAGAACTACAGACATCCAGATCTGTTTGTATGTAGATGACAGCAGAGCATCTCATCATATAGATAGACTGTCAGGGCGCTTTACATGATGAATGATGCCAAATGTTGAGTAATGAGTACTTTATTTCTAACACCCGAAGCATCTTCTATTCCCTGAGAGATAGTTTGGCATCCCCATTTTGGCGAAATTTCTTCACAAATTATCGTGTGGCGATTTTAGATGAGAAATCATCTGCGGAATCTACGTTACTCGGAATTTTGCTTCAAGGAATAAATTGCGATATGAGAAACTGTTTCTGTTTTACAGTAGAAAGCATTTGGAGTATTTTTATCACGATTTTTCTGATAGAAAATACATCCTAACTCTTGCATGCATAAACCTCACCAGGTACAAGCTCGACGCACTTTCTTTTATTGATGAGGATAAAGAAATGTTAAACTGTATCTTTATCATACGCAGTTTTTGAATATTTTACATTTATCATCCACTTAATAAAAACGTGCATTCCAAACTGCTATCAAGTTCTTACCATAAGAACATGAAACTTGATTTTTCAAAAGTCACATAAAAAATAAAAAGGAAAAAAGGAGACAAAATGGAGTTAAAAGTTTTAAGTTATGTTTTATTCAATATGTTCTCCAGACCTAAAAGCCTTAATGATTATTACTTCTTTAAACAATTGACTCGGAGTTGAGGTCTAATTTCGGCTGACATGTTAATTATGATAAGATGAGGGTTTTTTGATTGTTTCCCTTTTTCTCCTTTTTTTTTATTTATTAAATAAAATGTAAGGTATAATTACTTGCCTCGATACTTCATATAGCTGAGGAAAAATAAATAAAAAAAAGTAGTGCGTGGAGTCCCTCCGCGGGGAAGAAGTTAAACTTCGTAACCTGCGACGTTAATTTTAGAAGAATTAGCAGTTGTAGAAGGATCACTAGTTCTATTCAACGACTCTTATTCCTGCTCCGCTCGCTTCCGTGCTCTGTAATAACGGTAATATCAAATCAAACTAAAAAAATATTTATAGAAAAACAATACTTTTTTTTATTTTTATGCTAGTGAGAACCAAAACAACATGGAAATGAATGAGGGAAAACTGGATCCTGCCACGCGATTTCCCGGCCAATAAAAATGTAGCGTTAAGCGTTTAACGCAACCTTGTTGGAAGTCGCATAAGAAGTATAACTTCAATAAATGATTTATTCTATATGTTAGAGTATGCCTTATTCGACTATTGGTAGAAAAGTAAGTCTGCTCACGAGAACTCAAGTATGGCAGAAAACTCTAAACTTTTACCTTCGTTCAAAATGGGATAACGCTACTTTGATTATTGTTTCGCGGAGTATAATAGTTAACTTGATTTTTCAATATAAAAATTTTGTTTTAATTTATGCTTAAACTTCCGTTCATTAATTGATCAAATACTCATTACTTGGTAAAAACGATGATTTACTATTCACGAATCTGTGAAAAAAAATTAAAACATATTTGAGACTGGCTTTCGTCTAGAATCTTTAGCTTTTTATAATGGTTGGTTGATATTTTCGCTCTGAGTGTCTCTTGAGTAGAACGTGAATTGATTCAGTAATATTAACAAATGGGATTCATCGGTTCAGGGGTAAAATAATCGCCAAATAATTTAATGCATTTTTTGCATGCCATGGTCATACTAGTTCCCTGCCATGTCCTTGAGAAAGCATTGAAACTCTTTTTCTTTCATTGCCGGAGCAAAATTGTTCTAAAATCAGAGTAGTTCGACATATGCCTGTTGTAACAATTATATAATATAATGTGAAACACTGATAAACGACATTTCAGAACAGGAGAAAATGAATGTTTGAGCACAAATACTCATGTTGTCCAACAAATTGTCGTTTTCCTGTCTCAATTCAAAATCATGTAACTCTCGTTTGACTAAACACGAACATTTGGTTGGTAGATGATTCAGCTCTTTGATAACGTCATTGATTAGATTAAACGTTTTCTCAAGGGCAAAGCAGGGAGCTGCTGTGGTAAGGGTGTACGAAAGCTGTGAAAGCGTTTACGAAAGTTCACCCACTAATTTGAATATTATATAAAGAAACGGTATAGAAATTATCGATAAAAATCGATTTTTTCCGATTCTGAAAAATTGCTGTACCTACTTTTGGTATTGCTCTCGTAATGATTAAAAAGAAAAAGATTTTTATTACTGGAGAAACGAAGAATTGATTTCATTATCCGGAATTCAAATACTTAATATTAGAAGAATAATTCGTGTGCCACGTATATCTTGTTTAGCAAATAATTAATTGGATTATTAAACAATGATTTAAAAATTCGGTAATATTAAATATATTTTTTTCCTAAGCTCTGCTTTAAATTTTTAACTCTATCCACCTGAAGTATAGATATGGGTTGTTATCGCTAAAGAGCAAATATTATATAGATAATGTGCAAAATAACTAGACTGATCCGTTAAATTATCAGGATAATTTACAAATTATCAGGATAATTTACAAATTTCCTACTAGGAAGTCGTTTATCCACATATTTCCTATTAGTTTTAAAGAAAAAGTCCACGCCTATGTACTTTTAAGTCAACATGATGATAGTTATTTATTCTTTTGATATATGAAGAATCAATTCAATCAAACAAACAATAAATTGTTGAAAATCAACTATCAATCAATTAAAAACTGTTATACAAAGAATCAAATGGTGTAAATAAGTATTACAACTATGGGTAATAATTTAATAATATTTATTTATTATCTGAAATCTAAAATATCACGTTAATACAATCAAACAATCAACATTAATCAATTATCAATCAATCAAAAATTATAATACAAGGAATCAAAAGGTTTAAAATAAAATTGCATTATGGGTATCAATATAATGTTACTTTTTTTGATATTTAAGGAATCAGTTAAATAACAAATCAAAAAATTAGTTGATGGAATCAAGCACCAATCAAATAAAAACTCTAATACAACAAAATAACCATTTAAACCAATATGACAACTAAGGAACTTTAACGATGCAACGGCCGTTAATGATCAGATTATAAATAAGTAAAATGTAGAAAAGGTTTGGTTCCACAATTACGTCAAATTGGCCTAGTATCCATTGGTGACATCAGTGGATATCTATTAATGACAAGCACTGTTGCGTAATCGTTCGATAACTTAAGGGCATTTAGGGTGTGTTTAGAGCCTTGTCTTGTCAAAATATGTAAAAATGAACAAATAAAAATAAAAAAAACGGAAGAAAATTATAGTCAATGTCGGTCATGCATTTTTTATTTATACTTTTTGAAATATCTACTCTTATTGCATTTTTATTCTTCCAATTCGCGAAAATAATCGGAATTCAATATTCATTGCGAAAATCATTCAATTAAATCGAAAGGTTTACTTATTTCCCTCACTCTTCATTATAAATTTATATACTTCCTTTTACAAAAACGTGCCCATAGTAAAACGTGCCTATTTAATTTCCTTTGACTACTTGTCGTTCCTGCGTGTTAAGAATTTTACACATTCGAAACGAGTTTCTTTCATTGTGCTTTACGAAACCAGCCAATTCTCTCCGGATTGTAAATTCAAAGTAGTAGGGGTTAAAATTATAGCCCAAACCCCCCTTTTCCCCATTGCTAACAATTTCATTACCCAGCATGCATTAGTGAATGCAAAACAGTTCGAAGTCATTTGGAATTTTGCATTTTTCGCGCCAACACTCCTCGCAATTATTGTTCTATTTTAAGTACGGATGTTATTTTTCGAAGTTCAGTAATTTAAATATTTAAAGCTTTTGCAGCCGTGAGATTTCTCCTTTAGTATGCCTTTAAATGAATTTATTGGCCTTGCAGCACGGTCTGTGCATGGATATTTTATAGCACATAAAATCTTCTTAATCTTTATCAAGTACACATTCTGGTTTTGAGAGAAGCTATTTCGAGGTATTTTGGCAATTATAATGGCGAAATCAATGCTAAAAATTATATCAGTAGCCATTTTCTAGAGATTAAATCATTTTTTTTTTTATGTTGGTGTCAATGTATTTGGTTTCCTTTCCCAGATATTATGGAAACATCAAAAAATGGCGAGCAAGTATTTAATGAAAGTTAAAAATAAACTAGTTCAACTAAGTTGGTATTACAGCAATTATATCAGCATTTTGAAAACCATACCGTTTCCAGTAGTATGAGTCTTTTTCAAAATTTGGTGTCATTTGAAAAAAAAAAAATGTTGTATGATAATATGTAGATTTTAAATTTGATCAAGCACGTATAGCTCTCAGTTCTTTTTTTTTCTTTCTAGTCTCTTTTTTGAGCCGTTTCCTTAAAAAAATTGCTTTTAGTTGATACTTTTTCTTTTGTCCAGACTTGATCAATACTGCTACGATAATCTCTATAACTTTAAAACAAAAATTGAAAAAAAGTTCAACTTAGTTTGTATAAATATTATAACAGCTTTTTGAAGTTTTTACTGCTTTTTGTTGTATGGGTTCCAAAATTCCATTTCCAAAATTTTGTGCCATTTGGAAGAAAAAAAATTGTTGCCTGATAATATATAGCTATTAAAAAAATGAAACACGTAATTTACTTCTTTTTTCCAGTTCAAGTTCAAGTTTTTCAAGTTCTTTTTTCCAGTCTAATCTTTTAAAATCCTTCTTTTTAAAAATTATTTTTAGTTGACACTTTTTTTTAACCAGATTTGACGAAAATTTTCGCTTTCCACAATTCTTATTATTTTTACACATTCTGGATGAAATACCTTTATCTTAACTTTAATATTATTATTAATATTATTATTAATATATACTTTTAAATTTTTAAACGAAAACCTTGTGAATGATATTATGACTGTTTGTCATGTAAGATTTACAAAATAAATAAATAAAAAAAACGTAAATAATGTATTATGGTAACAAATGAAGTAAAAAGAAATGAAGAAAACGTTCTTGGTTAATTAACCAAACATAAAAAATTCAAAATTTTGCTGCTTGTTATTCTTTTCTAATCTATTCTTCCTAACAAACAAGCACTGTCAACTGTAGGAATTGCTAGTACGTAATTTAAAAAATGCAAATAAACGTCTTAGTAGACAATTGCATATACATATTAAAAAACTCGTAATTTCATTACTAGTTTAATCTAAACTTTATTGAAGGATATTCAGAATATTTGACACAAGTATCTGAGTATTTGACAGCGGTATTTACTGATGCAAAAACACATAATTTATTAAAAGTTTTATCTTACCCTTATGGAATGTAATTCAGAGAATTTGCCAGAGGTATTTAGTACTTTGTATGTTTGAGTATATGAATATATATATATTTGAGTACAAATATTTGAGCCTCTTAAATTTAAGCAAAAATGTGTCAAAATAGCTCCGAAACAAATATAACCGATTTTGAAAACCCCATGTACTCATTATTGAGTATAGTAACATGCTCAAAATAGCATAAACTCATTTTTGAGATTCTGCCTACTCTCGTTTAAATGACAAATTACTAAAAATGAGTACATGATGTGTCATTTTTGAGGTTATGCATTTTACTTAAACATGAGTATATGCTGTTTTTAAGATGAGTGACTATATACTCAATAATAAGTACATGGGGTTTTAAATTTTGACGATATTTTGGAGCTATTTTGACACATTTACTGTATGAATAATTAAAATTTACTCATACAATTAATGGATTTATTTACTTTTTATTGAATGTAATTTAGAGTATTTAACGCAAGTATTTGACTAATTGACAATGGTATTTAATTATTCAAAACCCATATTTTTATTCCTAGTTTTATCTAACCTTTATAGAATAATATTTAGAGCATGTTTTATTTAATTTTTTTTACAACCGTCGTTGAACAGCAGTTGCAATTTTGAGTTTCCGACTGCCAATGTTCAATTTCGTAGCCTTGTACTTTTGAACCCAATCCAGAAGACTAGGTATGTCCTGGATTAAGTATTGGGAGAAATTTGGTTTCATAGAAGAACTTTTTTTTTGATGGAACTAAACCTCATTTGCGTTACACGAAGAAGAAACCCACGAAAACATCCCTCTGTTAGTCTCGTGGCAAAGAGACTCAAACCCATGATCCACATATTACTGAGGATATTTTATGCCAGCACTATGGTCGGTGTGAGCCGGGTTCGGAATTCGTATCGACTGGTCATCAATGAGATTCGAATCCGGTTCACTGGGAATATTGAAATTTGAAGGGAGTGACATTGAAATCAGTAATTCAAAAAATCAAGCTTGAAGCGTTTAAAAATGGGGTTCTTTTTTCTCATGCAAAATTTGCATCAACCGAAATGAGCGGAGGAAGAAAGTTAAAAGCTCAATTTTTTTTCCTTTTTCAAGACTGCTGTAATTAAAACAAAAAGGATTCTAATAGAAATATTGCAATCTTATTTAAGGATTTCAAAATGGATTGTATTAAAACTAAAAATAAATTATTAATCTCCTCACCGCATTTTTGTCCGTACGAACTTTACATGAGTAAAAATGACACCATTTCTAAAATCTTCAATCAGACTCTTTTAAATTTTGCCCACAGTTTTGCCTTGTAAAAATCTTCCAAAAATTTGCCACTAAAAAAGGTTATTTGCAGAGAGTAAGTATAGAAGTATTTTATTTTTATACAATCTTTGCATCTGCACAATTTTTTTTAATGTGATAAGTTAACGTTTAACGTTCTTTTAAATAGTAAGGAATATTTTCAAGATAAAGTTTCATGTGATACAAACCAACACCTCCTAGAAGAAGGAAGGCCTCAGCACGGATCAATTTAGTAGTCCAATGTAACGTAGTTAATATGTGCAGTAGATGAAAAATAAGGAAGATGTCATTACGTTCGGGGTACAAAGCTGCGCAGTGGTGAAAAATACAAAAAATATCATTACGTTTGGACTACTAAAGGATCAAATTTCTTATTTATGGTAACCCGTGCTGAGGCCTGTTCTCTTCTAGGAGGTGTTGTACAAACCCACCACCTTGGTTTAATAGACAAACCCACCAAATTAGATTTATTTATTAAAGTATAAACTTTAATACAAACAAATACGCATTTCTCAAATCAAATATTAGAAATCAAAACAAATTTCGAATCAGAATTTCTAAGAAATTAAAACAAATTCCAAAATTGAATTTTTTCGAATGAAAATTTTTGAACATACTTTTCAATATTCATTTACTCATGAATGCTAAATGGAAAAAATTATTGAACGCAGGAAAGAATGAACTAATTTTACTTACTTTAAAGATAAGAAGAAGATATTTAATAAATATTTAACAAATATATTTTCAATGTGTTTAATCAATTTTGAAACAGTCGCTTCTTCGATAAAACGCGTGCATTTAAAATTCAATTTGTGTAAAAATATAGAATTTCATGGTTTTATAGATGGTTTTAATGATTTATACCTCGATATTCACGAACTCTTAGATATCATTAATTTCATAATTTTTGTAAGTAAACATCGGATTTAAATTTAGTTTTCATATTTTATGAAAAAGGATACAAAATGGCGCCTCCATGTTTGTCCTGCAAGATCTGCGTGGGTATTAGGATTGTTGCGAAAGAATTATCTTAACTCAAACAGCGAGAGGAATTTTGTGGGAATAGCGCAAATTCGCAAGACCCCCCCCCCTTTCAGGAAAGTGGAATCAATTTTGTTTACTGTCATTTCTCTCATAGAAAATGAATATGACAGAGAGAGAAAGTTAACAAAAGCCTCGCCATTTCGAAAGCTGCATTTGAATTTCGGGGGCCCCACCGGCGAAATATTAATGAAATTGCTAATAATGCCTCGGATCTGAATTCAATGAAGCAATACTAATAATTGATACTCTCTGTACATCGGAATCGTCGAAGTTTTATGATTCTGTGTATTGGACAATAACAATAGCGGAAATTAAACTGGAAACGCAAACAACACGTACCGATTAAATTTGGTTTAGAAATTCATCATAGAAATATAGTTTGTCGTTTTTGAGATTATATTTATGATTTCATTAAAGGCGAGGAGAGTTCCTGGAAATAAACTGATTAGTTAGGGAATTGTTTAAAGGCATAGGAAGAGTAAATACAGTTTAAACTGAACACATGGAAAAAAATAATTGTTTCATGAGTTTATTGCATAAGTTTCCTGTGTATATTAAAGAAACGGTTATAAGAAATTAAAATTTAGATCAGTGATTCTCAACCTTTTTTTTTTGGTGCGGCACACTTTTAACGATTTCGAAATTTGTCGGCACACAATGAAAAAAATTAGATTAAAAGTTGTTTAATTACCAATTTGACACTGTGTTAAATAGCTTGTGATAATAATTTTGAATGCGAAATAAAATAATATGTACTACAAAAACACATTCATTAAGGGATTAATTATTTCTTTCGACCAATTTTTTATTAGTTTGTAACAGTTATTTATTTTTTTGCTAGTTATTAATTGTTAGCTTGTTTTCTATAGTTATTAACTGTTATTTTTTTGTGATTTCCTGTTAACTAGTTTTTTTACTAATTATTAATTGTTAGCTTAATTTTTGTTAGTTATCCTTTGTTAATTTGTTTCTTATATATTTGTTTTTTTAGTTAACCTTTGTTAATTTGTTTATTAATTGCATAGCTTTCTTTAATGATTAGCTCTTGCAACATTTTTTAAAATTGTGCGTCATATACACTTTAAACACTTCCATCTTATTTTAAGATTGTCAGAGACAATTCAATCGCCGACAAAGATATTCACGCCGTTAAAGCATGAAAAAATATAAAAAGTATATATATATATATATATATATATATATATATATATATATATATATATATATATATATATATATATATATATATATATATATATATATATATATATATATATATATATATATATATATATATATATATATATATATATATATATATATATATATATATATATATATATATATATATGTATATATATATATATATATATATATATATATATGAAATAACGGTGTATCCACACCGATATTTTTTAGTTAATTAGAAGTCAAAACAGCATGATTAATGAGTCCAGTTTCGGCATAATCTTTTATTTTACGAAACGATGGTGAAATAGCAGTTTCACCCCTCTCCAGCCGGAGAGGGAGAGTTTCAGTCAGATCTGACTGAGTTTAATTTGTAAGCATGAAATACCAAAAAGCCACGCAAAAACATTGCTCCTGCATTTTATAGGATGATTAAAAGTTGTGAAGAGGCCAGTCATTATTGCCTTTTTTGTATTCTTACGCCTCATCAAATTTATTTATTACTCATAGCAAATCGTTTAATCTTTCCTTATATGGAAGTGAAAGATCTTAAAATAACTTCTCCTTTGAAATATAAATCTAATTATTATTCATTGGCATGTTTTTAGCCTTGAAGTCCCAAAATAGAATTTCTACCCTTATCCTTTACCAAAGATATTTTATGAAAACGAATGAAATTTTAATGCTTTTATTAATACAAAAGTATTTAATTTTTGTATTACACACACATATATATATATGTACACACACTTTTCTTTAATTTAAACTTTAAACTTTACTCATAATAAAAAAAAGCATTATAATTTTTATTGTATCATTTCTAATATTTGGCGGCACATTTTAAGAATTTGACGGCACACAAAAGTGCCGCGGAACAGTGGTTGAGAATCACTGATTTAGATGTTCGTAATGCAGAGTATTATGTAATTTTAGTAGCAAATTCATTAATAATGTAATCAAGACCATGCAATGAAAAATTAAGACTTTTCCCCAATATTTATTGAAAATTAAAGTTTTCTTTATCTTTTAATTTATTATTTAAAAAAAATTAAAATTACATACGCTGAAATTGCTAATAATATCACCGATCTTTTTGAAGGAAGCGATACTAATAATTGATACTCTCTCTGCTCATCGTCGAAATTTTATGATTCTTTGCATTGGACAATATCAATGTTAGGATGAATTAAACTAGAAAAGCAAACACGTACCGAATAATTTTAGTTTAAAAATTCTTCATAAATATATAATTTATAGTTACATTTTTGATAGTTATGTAGATTATATAGTTACATTTATGATTTAATTTAAGACGAGATTTCATCGAAATTACTGATTCGGCGTCGGATAAATAAATGCAGTTTATTAAACTGAATGCAAGTCAATAATTGTGTACCATGGATTCATTGTAAAAATGTCTTCTGTATTTCTAAGAAATAGTTATTAGAGATTGCTTCGTTTATAAAATTGAGATTTATGTAATGTAGTATGGATATTATTAAGTTTTCGAAGTAAAATTTAATAATACATTGAAAATTGAATGAAAATTATGGATTTCTAGAAAATCTTTGCCCTATTTTCATTTTAACTTGTTATTTAAAAATTATTTAAAATACATTTTCAGACAAATATAATGAAATATAGAACAGAGGGGAGCTATTGTAGACATTTTTTAACGAATCTGTCAGAAAGTCATATTAAATATAATTAACTCAATAAGTATTTTTTAAAAATATTTTTTCAACGTTTTGGTGCATTCTGGTTTATATCTGGAATTACAGAGTTGTAATGGTTTTCCATATTAATTTTTAATTTTTTTTTCTTTTGTCCTCACGAGTTCTATGCGGCTAGTATGGACTAGCTTGATAACTTGTTCAGTAGTCACTCGGTACAATTTAGAAAGATATATCCAAAGCCAAAATGACCTAAGCCTTAATTTGAATCTAAGCCTTATTGGTGCCTTAATGTCTGAATTAAAAATGTGTATTAAGATGCATTCCTGACAGTTTAACCAGTTACAGCTAACAGAAGTTTGGTGACTGCTTCTTCTCTTGAGATTTGGGGACAATTTTTTCTGGGAAGAAGGAAGATTCCTGATTCGAAAAACTATGCCCATCTTTTTTTAAGAATTTAAGACCATGATCTTCAAATCCATAAAATATGTTCCACTCTTCCTACCAACCTAATGCACAACACTGTTTCTTCCTTTAAAAAGAAAGAAATCTTGTCTATATAGCAAATAGTTGTTAACTTCTATTGACTCAGAGTTGTCAAGAAATTGTTCATATCGATCTGATATCATTGCGATTTATAAAAAAAAAAAAAACAGACTAAAAATGCCAACTTATAAATGAAAAATTCAGATTAAAACATGCTCACATTAGACCCACGAAGACGCATGTTTGCTTATACCCTAATGCTGATTAATTTAAACTATACAGAGCAAAGGTTTATATTAAAATAGGTAAAAAATAGTATCATTATTAATATATCATTTTTACAGTTGAAATTCTGAAAATAAAATATGTCAATAAATAAGTAAAGAGAAACTTTGAAAGATATTTTTTACATTAAAAACCTTTTTTTTTACAAATTTCTACTAAGTATTCCAAGTGTGATTATGCAACTGTACAGGTAAGTGTATGTATACCCATGTTGTCAATTTACGAACTGAAACCCTTATTAAAAATGACCCCTAAATAAAAATGCTGTTCAAGATGTCCTATTAGTCTCATGTCCTGACTAGCCCCCTCTTTACTAAGTAATTTTTCATGCAATAAACAGTAAAAAAATCAAAATACAATTATTGAAAAAATCCATACTCTTTAATAAAAAAACAGAATAGTAAATTTATAAGGTAAATAAAAAATAAAAAATCAGAGTACATTGATCAAGTATAAAAAAATCTTTAATAAAATACCCTTATAAAAAAATCAAAATACATGCTAAAAATATAAAAACACATTCCTAAAAAAATAACAGGGATACTTTATTTTTAAATTCTTTCTGATACTATTCTGTTGGCGTCGTTAATTACTGTTTAAAGATGTTTTTTGAAACTCTTTCGCCAAGGGAAATAAAAAAAGCCACAGTATAAGTTACTTAAATTCGAAACAATGTTATTTCTTTAAGGGATATGCACCATCTTGTCGCAATAAACTATCTGAGTTCTGGAACGAAAAAATAGCTGAAGTATTTTTGAAAGAAAAAAATTCACTTTCTAAAATAAATACCGATTTGGTGAGATTTCTCGATCTCGAGGAAAATCATTGAAATCAATTAATAATTTTAAATATTTGCAGATTCGATGAGTCCAGGCAATTTAGTTTTTGAATGACTTTTTAAGTATTCGAAAATTACACCACAAATGCTTTTAGTTTTCAAAAAACTTTTGCTTTTCTTCATTTTGACGTTTCGCGCCATTTCATATCTAGTTAACTCTTTTAAATCCCGTTAATCTAACCCAGTTTCATTCCTCTAAATAGCGCTTGAATAACTAACGCACAAATTTCATAAGCGTTTTATTCGTATCTGCTCCGACTGTAAATTACGTTTCATTTGATTAATTTCCTCTAATCCGGTTTCATTCTTTTAAATAACGCTTTTATGACTAACGTAAAAATTTCATAAACGTTTTATTCCTATCTAAGCTACGCTTGATCTAATTAATTTCATATAATCTAGTTTCATTCCTCGAAATAGCGCTTGAATGACTAGCGTGCAAATTTCTATTACGTTTCATTTGTATCTGCTGTGACTGTAAATTACGTTTCATCTGATTAATTTCATCTAATACGGTTTCATTCTTTTAAATAACGCTTTAATGACTAACGTAAAAATTTTATAAACGTTTTATTCCTATCTAAGCTACGCTTGATCTAATTAATTTCATATGATCTAGTTTCATTCCTCGAAATAGCGCTTGAATGACTAGCGTGCAAATTTCTATTACGTTTCATTTGTATCTGCTGTGACTGTAAATTACGTTTCATCTGATTAATTTCATCTAATGCGGTTTCATTCTTTTAAATAACGCTTTAATGACTAACGTAAAAATTTCATAAACGTTTTATTCCTATCTAAGCTACGCTTGATCTAATTAATTTCATATGATCTAGTTTCATTCCTCGAAATAGCGCTTGAATGACTAGCGTGCAAATTTCTATTACGTTTCATTTGTATCTGCTGTGACTGTAAATTACGTTTCATCTGATTAATTTCATCTAATCCGGTTTCATTCTTTTAAATAACGCTTTAATGACTAACGTAAAATTTTTATAAACGTTTTATTCCTATCTAAGCTACGCTTGATCTAATTAATTTCATATGATCTAGTTTCATTCCTCGAAATAGCGCTTGAATGACTAGCGTGCAAATTTCTATTGCGTTTCATTTGTATCTGCTGTGACTGTAAATTACGTTTCATCTGATTAATTTCATCTAATCCGGTTTCATTCTTTTAAATAACGCTTTAATGACTAACGTAAAAATTTCATAAACGTTTTATTCCTATCTAAGCTAAGCTTGATCTAATTAATTTCATATAATCTAGTTTCATTCCTCGAAATAGCGCTTGAATGGCTAGCGTGCAAATTTCTATTACGTTTCATTTGTATCTGCTGTGACTGTAAATTACGTTTCATCTGAATAATTTCATCTAATCCGGTTTCATTCTTTTAAATAACGCTTTAATGACTAACGTAAAAATTTCATAAACGTTTTATTCCTATCTGAACTACGCTTGATCTAATTAATTTCATATGATCTAGTTTCATTCCTCGAAATAGCGCTTGAATGACTAGCGTGCAAATTTCTATTACGTTTCATTTGTATCTGCTGTGACTGTAAATTAAGTTTCATCTGATTAATTTCATCTAATCCGGTTTCATTCTTTTGAATAACGCTTTAATGACTAACGTAAAAATTTCATAAACGCTTTATTCCTATCTAAGCTACTCTTCATCTAATTAATTTCATCTAATCCGGCTTCATTCTTCTTAATAACGCTTGAATGACTAACGTGCAAATTTCTATAACGTTTCATTTGTATCTGCTGTGACTGTAAGTTGCGTTTCATCTGATTAATTTCATCTAATTCAGTTTCATTCTTTTAAATAACGCTTTAATGACTAACTCACAAATTTCATAAACGTTTTATTTCAGTCTAATCTGCGTTTCCTCTAATTAATTTAATCTAATCCAGTTTCATTCCTCTAAATAGTGCTTGAATGATTAACGCACAAATTTCATAAACGTTTAATTTCTATCTAATCAGCGTTTCATCTAATTAATTTCTTCTAATCCAGTTTCATTCCTCTAAATAAAACTTGAATGACTAACGAACAAATTTCATTAACTAATATGTTTCTCGAATGTTAAATTTTAATAACGTGAGAAGATAAACTTCCAAATTTATGTTCTTAGCGTATACCAGCTTTATTATATACCCAGATTATGTCATTGCAACAAAATGATATTTGACCATTTTTTCACTTGCTTAGAAACGTGCTTTATCTCTTTCGATATCAGAAATTAATTTATATTTTTTCGTTATACAACAGAATTAATTAATAATGGATTTAAAGAGACTGGAAATTAATTCTTTTTACCTAAAAATGCATCAATGCAATATGGATTTTCGTTTCTCTTAAATTTATAACGCATTTTCTTTCAAAAAACATGAGACGATTTATTTAATCGTGTTGGGGGAGGCGTTGACAAGTTATTCATCAGAATGATTTATTTAGCGTCAAAATGTTTAGAATTGTTTCTTATGTGGTTAAAACATACCAATTGCTGGTTTTCTAGAATATTTTAATCATGATTTTTCACTTAAAGGAGAACTATAGTTTTACTGCTTTTTTAATATCCTGCTCTTAGGGAAAACATAATTAAAGATGAGATGTAAACGCTGGATACTAGAATAATTTATTTCGCCTTTCGCGAACATAATTTTTTTTAATGAATAATTTATTCTCTATAACAGATAGTAAAAAAATGTTATCGTTGCAAACATTAGTTATGCATCACTATTTTCAATTTTTCGCAAAACCGTCCTTATTTTTATTAAATACTAAAACAGAGGAAGATCATTTATATAAAGTTGGGAAGTATACATTTGTAACCAAACTTTACTTTTTTACTTGAAATCATCGATCTTATTCTTTAAGTTGAAAATGACATTATTTTTGCTTAAAAGAATTAGTTTTAGTTTGTTAGTTTTTATTAGTATAGTTTAAAGTTATACGTGGAAATGTAATAGGTAAGAATGCTTAGCTAACCATTCCTTTTTGCAAAAAAAGTCTACCTAATATCGGATCTGTAAATAATGTTTGAGACCCACCACCAGTCCATGGACCAGCTGTTGAAAAGCAATGATCTAGTAGAAGATTCAAAAATTTGTCAAGAAACTATCAGGGAAATAATACTAAGGAACAGGTTGCTGTAAAAATAGAGCTTTTGAAAAGGCGTGGTTTATCACTGTATTACCTCAAACCATTTATATTTACTGCGTTACACTACTTTTCAATGGTTTAAAAAAATTAAAATATACTTTTCTTTTTTTACAATTTTTTGTGTTTGGAACTTCTTAAATTAAAAGAAAAATTCCTTTAAATTATCTTGTATAGTAATTAAGAACATACGTGAAAAAGTTTAAAAAAATAGTTTTAAATTAATAATTTTAGGAAAACCTTTTATCACACATTAAATGTTTCAAAAGCGCTTGCTGTTCTTTTGGTAAAAAAAAAATAATTTCTATCTTCAAGTTTCTTACGAAAATTTCGAATACACAACAATTTGAATTATTTGTAGGTTAAAATAAGAAAAATAGTTGTTTTGTCGCACGAGATATATTTATTTTCCTTCACTTTTTTTGGTTTAATGGAGTTCTAAGTAAAGGAAAATTAAGGGTGTTTATAATATACATATAAGGGTGGTTATACACCGAAGAGCCATTATATTATGACCAGCCTCCATCTATAACAGGGGTTTCCAACTTACATGAGGCCGGGGGCCGCAATTAAAAACAAAAATCAAATGGCGGGCCGCAACTTTATCAAAATTTTATGTAGGACTCTTTTATGTTTGAAGGAACATTAAATATTACTGTCAGATTTTTACCAAGTTGTACAAAACAAAAGTATTGAATTACAAATTAAAATAAGTAGATTTTTAAAAATATTTAATTGTTATAAATAAGATTTTCAAAAATATTAAATAAATAATAAAAATTCGGACTACAATAACTTTGATGTGCACCTATGTATTAAACAACTAATGTGCAACAGATATCTAATTGTTAAGATACCAAACTTTGAAAAGGTTGGTATTAAAACTTACAAAGTAGCACACACAATATTCAATGAGAAAATTGAGGTTTGTCTGCTGCAACCAAAAGAGAATAGTTATTTAAATTAAAAGTTTACAAATGTGTGTGTAAATACTTTCATCCAAAATTAGTGGTTTCAATAAGTTAAATCGGAGAATTTTTTCGAGAAAATTTCTGATACGCACATGCTACATTATATTCACAAAATACGAAAAAAAATAAAACAAAAAAGAGCAACATACGCGATTATTGAATAAATATTTTCTTGGATGCAAAACCTAAGAAATCAATTTATTTGCACCGTTAGTATGTTAAATTTCACAGAAACGAAGAAATTAGGTTTTTATTAACGAGAAAAGTATTGTAAACCCACATAGATTTTTTACGAAGATTGTCCGCAAAAAAGTGACAACTAATATATTTTAGTTTGCGGGCCACAAAAAAAGGCTTCGTGGGTCGGATGCGGCCCCCGGGCTGCCAGTTGGAAACCCATGATCTATAACAATGAGCTCGCCCAGGATTTCATGGTTTCTAGCCCAGGAACAATGTTTTCATGGGGCACATTAGGACCCATAATTCTCATAGAACAATCCCTGACGTCTGTAAGCTGCTTGAACGTAGTTGCAGACCAGGTTCACTCTTTCATGGCAACAGTTTTTCCTGCGGGGGATTGTGTTTACCAACAGGATAATGCATCATGTCATAAGGGATGAATCGTCATGGATTGGTTCGAGGAACATTCCAGTGACTTTCAAGTCATGTCTTGGCTCCCAAATTCACCTGACCTTTATCCAATAGAGCATTTGTGGTCCTACTTGGAAAACCAAATTCGTGCTGTCACGTTACCACCTCGCAATGTGAGGGAATTGCAGGACCAGTTGGTGAGTGCTTGGTACCAGATACCTCAGACTACCTATCAGCACCTTGTGAAATCAATGCCACGGCGGGTGTTAGCAGTTTTGAGGGCTTAAGGTGGTCCTACATGTTATTAGCAGGGTGGTCATAATGTAATGGCTCTTCGGTGTATATAATATATTTATATATAATTAATGTACTTTTTTTTTCCTTTTCAATTTGAATAAAATGAGTATGTTTAAATAAAATTTATAGTCGCAAATTAATATTTAAGCAAGCAAACAAAATGCTATCGAAATCTTGCAAATCACAATTGAAAAAAACAAGTGTGCAAAATATGTTATGCTTAGAGAAATCAGAAAGAAATACGATTATTAAATTTGATTTAGAGTTAAAACTAACAATCTTTCGCATTTTGATATTTTATTCGTTTTTTTTTATGACTAATTATTTAGATCAAGATAGCGTTCTTGTTTTTTCCTCATTTAAATGTAAATTTGCTATCGAAAAGTGTATAAAAGTGTGTAATCTTCCTTTATGATTAGGATTCTAATTTATTTATATGAAGGGCAACCTTTAAAGAATATCGTGTATATTTAAGAAATTTGGGATAGACGATTTTTCTCTTCAAAGTTCTGAACAATATTTATTTAAAATCGAGAAATGTGTAATTGTTAAGCTTAATATTTGTGCAGAAATATCAAAAATGTATATTTTTGTCTTGAATCATTCTATATGCATAGCCTTTAAAAATTTCGTAAATGAGTCTTTTATGTTTATGTAATTATTTTTAATTTTCCAAAAAGAGGAATATGCACTTTATTTAGTTTGTAAATACTGTAAATTCTTAAATGTAACATCGTTATGACAAGAGCGTTTCGTAGGAAAATATTGTTCTTATTTAATATCCCAGCTTTTATGTTTACAACTATGTTTATTTTATTTGGCATATCTTAACTCTTTGTAATACTGGAGAGATAACATAATGTTTTAAGAAAAATTGTTTGTTTAAAATGTTGCAATAAATCTTTTATTGCGTAAAGAGCTGGTTTTTATCAAAACAAATTTGTCTGAAGAATTGAGTTTGTAATTGTGAAATGTGAATTTCAAATAAAACGGCATTGTTTGTGACGTTTAATCTCAAAAGCGTTTTGAAAAGAAATACTTCAGTCACATATAAATATATTACAACATAATATTGTTTTTATTTAAATGCAATTGGATTGTCTAGAAAATCTAATTATCTGGATTAAACATTGTTTCAGCGTTCTTACATCTCATGAATATGACATTGTTAAATTTATTATATTCTGAAAAAGTCTCTCTAAATTATCTTAAGTTTGTGAAATATTAATGGAAGATAAACAAAGTTAAAGAATTTGCATTGTAAGTTATATTGTACTAATTTATTCTTAAGTCCTTTTAAAATTTTTCGTAAGTTGTTCAGGCAATGTATTTTCTTGATAGAAAAAGAGCTGAAAATTATTGATCAGATGAAAACGCTAGGCAAGGGTTTTTTAAATTAAAATTATCTTATTAATAAAGTACTAAGCACTAAAGAATGAAGAGTCTCTTTTGTGCCGGAGTAAAATAAAGTATAAAATACCTTAGTTAAGCTATTTCATTGAAATAATGAAAATCAAATAAAATAGTACTAAGCTATTTTAAGCTTGATAAAATGTATGCATAATATCTAAATATCTGAAAAACAAACGAATAAACATGAGTTGCGAGAGTGATTAAAAATATGATTGAGTAGTTAAAATTAAAAACTGGGTTTAAAAAATTACTACAAACGTAAATATTTTCGTGAATTATTTTAAAACAAAATAGAATGTCTGTTAGAAAGTAATAGGGAAAATATTCCTTTGGAAATTTCAAATTTTAAGATCATAAAAAGGTGATTCTATGGATCCGCATAGACTACAAGTAATTTGAAAATAATTTAGAAATTTCAAATTTTAAGATGATAAAAAGGTGTTTCAATGAATCCGCGTAGACTACAAGTAATTTAAAAATAATTTGGAAATTTAAAATTTTAAGATCATAAAATGGTGATTCTATGGATCCGCATAGACTACAAGTAATTTGATAATAATTTAGAAATTTCACATTTTAAGATGATAAAAAGGTGATTCTATTGATCCGCATAGACTGCAAGTAATTTGAAAATAATTTGGAAATTTCAAGCTTTAAGATGATAAAAAGGTGATTTTATGGATCCGCATAGACTACAAGTAGTTAGAAAATAATTTGGAAATTTCAAATTTTAAGATGATAAAAAGGTGTTTCAATGAGTAATTTAAAAATAATTTAGAAATTTCGAATTTTAAGATGATAAAAAGGTGTTTCAATGAATCCGCGTAGACTACAAGTAATTAAAAAATAATTTGGAAATTTAAAATTTTAAGATGATAAAAAGGTGATTCTATGGATCCGCATAGACTACAAGTAATTTGAAAATAATTTAGAAATTTCACATTTTAAGATGATAAAAAGGTGATTCTATTGATCCGCATAGACTGCAAGTAATTTGAAAATAATTTGGAAATTTCAAGCTTTAAGATGATAAAAAGGTGATTTTATGGATCCGCATAGACTACAAGTAGTTAGAAAATAATTTGGAAATTTCAAATTTTAAGATGATAAAAAGGTGTTTCAATGAGTAATTTAAAAATAATTTAGAAATTTCGAATTTTAAGATGATAAAAAGGTGTTTCAATGAATCCGCATAGACTACAAGCAATTTAAAAATATTTTTTGGAAATTTAAACTCTTAAGATGATAAAACGGTGCTGTTATGGATTAGACTGCAAATATTTTAAAAATAAAGCGATAAAATCGTTAATTCACCAACAAAATTGTGTTATGGCAAAAATATAGACGAATGATTTTTCTAAAGAAAAGAAGAATAAATATTCCTCTAAATCATGAAAAAAAAGTTCAAAAGAAATTTTTCTGAACAAATCCTGTATTTGTAATTCGATAACAGTAATTTCCTTTAGATACGTTGCATAACCAATTAGAATTATATTAAGTCCAGATAATGTAAGCATTAAGCAACAAGAGAGATTATGTAAGGATGAGACAAACTACCATAAAATACAATCTGTATTTCATGGTAATTTGTTCTTTGACGGATCACGTGAAAAAATTATTTCCTCCGCTTTGTGTGAATGAAAGAAATTAAATGATAGCAAGATGCATATTATTATACAACTAGTTTTGCAGAAAATATGCTTTCTCGAAATTGTAACAATACAATACAACAACGTGATAATAACATAATTTTGCTTCGGATTTATCCTTGTATTTCTGCTCTAGTCTAAGCAGTTATCAAAAATTAGACGTAATCTATTAACCCAGAACCAATCAACCCATAAATTAAAATCAACCCTAACCTACAACTTTATTCAAAGACGATAAAACAACATCTACATTTTTCATCTTCTCTAACATTCATTACTCAATTAATCCTATTCAACAAAATGAATCTCGATTCGAATTTGCATTTTATGAAATAATTAAATTTATTTTAATTTTATTTTGATTGTAAATTCGTGTTTGGATTTGAAGTTTTCTATAGGAAAAAATCAATCATAAAAAATCAAATAAAAAATTAATCAATCATAAAAATAAAAAATTGTTATGATCTGTCTTTGGATGAGAATTTTGAAAATTGGCTAATACTTTTGATATTTGGTTAATTTACTGGATAATAATTAAAAGTTTATAAAGGAAAGAAATATATAGGAAGCATAAATTTTACTACCGCTTTAAATATAGAAATAAAATTATATAAATAAAAGTTAAATATATAAATAAAAGTTGGCAGGTATGCGGCATTTTCTGAACCAGACGATGGACATCCAACATCATTTTAAAGTGAGCTCTATTTTTCAGTTGCTAAATTCCGTATAGAAATTAAGTATAATTTTTTTTAGATTATTTAAAGCACTTACAGTGTTAGGAATTTGAGATTTAAAACTGTTAAAATTTTGAAGAATCACCTATATATGGGGAACGAATATACAAAAAAAAAGTTTTTACTAGATAAAAGTTTTGTTTATTTCTAAATATAAAGTACAAATAATATCATTTGGTTAAAAGCTGTCTCTATGGTCCTGAATAAACCACAAAGATCTCTAGTGTTTAAACAAAATAGAACAACCCTTTTTTAAAATAAAAAATCATATCTTTCATTTTCAAAAATGGACATATAGTCTTATCAAAATTACGGGTTGCCATCCATTGACATTTTTAAATGAAAACTTCGTTTGTATGAAATAACGCGTGACGTTGAGATATATTTATTAACTTTCAGTTATAAAATCTCTTTAGAAAAACTCATTTCGGGGATCTTTTCTTAAATGATGCATTCAAGAAACCATTATCGAAAGTGGTTGTATAATTTAGTTTATTTTTTTATCAGAAGACATTCATTTAAAGTGAAAATTCTTACAGGCGATTTTTCACTTCTCCTTTTTTACTTTCAACCGAATTTTATACTAGATTACAAAATCGAAACCAAAAGTAAAAAGGAATTATTTAATTCAGTCTCTTGGGGGGGGATGGAATGAATGAATGATATTAGGAAAACGATCGAATTTATGAATGGAATGTGATAACGATTGTTGAAACAGATCATTTATGTTTCTGCGGTCGCGAAGAAAGAGAAAGAATTTTTAAATGTACAATTAAAAAAAGAAAAAAAGAAACTCACATCTTTAAAATTTTGTTTCATTGCATTAGAATACAGCTCGAATTTTCAAGCATATTATGTGGTAACTATTGTTGTAATAGTAAACGCGCCATATATTGCCGCGCAATGACAATCAACAACAGCTACCAAAAATTCAAAATCGAGATTTTAATGTATTTGGTATTTTTATGTATACCACATATTGCAAATGAAAAAGCTTTTTCAAGAATAAATTCTTTTTAATTTAAATTTTCTGAAAAGTTCTATTTTAGAGTTGATAGTATTACGACAGGGGAACGAAAATAATTGTCATGCATTTTTTGGGTAGACTATATTTGAGGGTGCCTCTTCTTTCTCGCCAAGTTGTGATAACGGTTGATCACCAAGCTGGGTGATGTTGAAACCCAATCGTGATTCTGATTGGTTTAGATTTCAGCGTTAGTTTTAAATGTTCAATGGTATATGTAATTTCAGAGGTCCGTTAGTTCCACGTTAGATACCGGCTGGTAAGGTTACTTTTGCTTCTGATCAATAAGATCGAAGGTATGTGGGCAGTCATAAAAAGGAACTTTAGAAAAAATTGTCACCGCCAATCTGGTGCCACAGACGCCTTTTTCGATTCGTATTTCGTTGAATTTATGTGGCGATGGAGGTACACATGATAAATGTCTATTCCATTCATGATAAATTAAGACAGTATCTAACTGCCATTAGAGAATTCTGTGCACCTAAATCTAAGGATATTCAAGCTTAATGAAGAAGTGAGTTGTTTTTTTCCTTTTCTTTCTGTGCTCACTCCATAAAAATTTGGTTTCGATTCAAAATGCATTTTTATTGGGTGTATTAATTTTGCTTATATTGGGTTCATTGCTGTTTTATAAAGTTTTGGCCGATGTTTTGTTCAAATTTTCCAATGTTTTATTGAAATTACATTATGTTTTGGCAGTTATTCCTGTTACCACGGTGTTCCACGCAAACAGGAATGGCGCCAAACATAAGTCGCCAATTTCACCAAGGGTAATTTCGCCAAGGGTTTTTTTTAATTTAAATTTTCTGAAATTCTATTTTAATGTATTTGATAGTATATTAGGGCAGGGGAAAGAAAATAATTGTCAAGCATTTTTTCTCGGAAACGGTCGTGAAGCACTCAAAATATTATTTTCTTTTTCATTGCAAGGCACTATAGGCTTTTCAAACTTTCACAAGTTGTAAGGGGTGAAATATTTTCAAAGAGAATGGCAGATTTTAACCGGCTGGTACAACTGATGAGCCAGAAGAGCAAGTTTTATCATTCTAAGCGCCGTAAGTAAAAGGTAAGACTTTAGGTTAAGTTAAAAACATGCTAATAGTTTGGTGGTTTTTTAGCGGAAAAATATACGTATTATACATTTATAAATCAACAGATGTTTCTTAATTGATAAAATGCATGTATTATGTTTAATATGTAATTTTTTAATTAGAAAATGCATTCATAAAACAAAACGATTTTTTCACTGAAAAAATGTATTAATACACTCTTTAATAAGTCAGCGAGTGTTTACATTAGTAAATCCTCCAGTAACTTTTAATGTGAAAATATAAATAATACACTGTCATAAATCAACAAATGTTTCTTTAAAGAGATAAAGAGAAAATACATGAAATATACTTTCATAAATCAGTTGTTTTTTTCAAAAAATGCTTAATTACATTCCTAAGTGTTTACTTTTGGTTGTTTTATTAATGAAAAAAATTATCTAAGACACTTTCACAATTTTAATTAAGCAGCGTAAACTAAATTTTTAATACGCACATTCAACGTACTAAACCGTAACACAACAAAATTTAATAAACATAAAGCCAGGAATTAGAAATATATCAACATAAAACAAAAAGTTAGAAGAAAAAAAATTAGAAAAACTAGAAAGTATTTTTTTAAAAGCAAATTTGAATAATTGTACAAATTAAAGCAAAAAAAGAAAAAAAAAGAGAAAAAACAACTTGAAATAAAGCACAAAAAAGTAGTGCAGAATGTCCATTTCTGCATTTTTATCTGTGCTTTATTTTTGCTTTAGTCTCCGTAGCGCAAAGTATACCTTATCCTTCTTTTGAATTTACAAACTATGATAATTTTGATAAAGTAAGGATGCCACTTTCTTTTTAGGCTACTATTTTTACTCCAAGGTACAAAAAAAAAAGAAAAAGAGAAAAAAAAGAGACTTTTGTTATGGTTTTTACAGCATCTTTTAGAACAACTAAAACGCATTAAAAGTTTTAATACTGGTGTTAATTTATGAAAGATAAGTGAAATTTTGTTTCTAAATATCACAAACAGCAAAACGGAACGAAATCTGAAGTCAATCCAATTATTTTTTTCCTCCAAGATTGAAGCCAAGAAGAAACGGCTTTTCAGTGAGAGTTTTTCACAAATCTTTTAAAAAAATTGAAACACATTGAAGCACTTAACATTGATGTTAATCTATTAAAGATCATTGTAGTTTTGTTTTTAAATACCATCAACACGACGTAGGCTTCAGGGTAATTGAAAATATTTTGTACTTAACCCAATTGGCGATTTTGTTCTCCGAGTTTGGTGCCAAAAAATATAAAAAAGTAAAACAAATGTCATGTCAATAATCACACGCTTACACTGTTTGAATATCATTATGATAAACATCATCTTGATATTTATAAGAGGTGTTTAATTTGAAGATTTGAGAAATCTCGAATTTTAAATGGTCACTTCAAAAGCTTACTGGGTATAAAACTAACTTTAGAACATTATGTTTGTGTGACTCGAAATGTTTTCTATGAACCATATAAGCTTTTATTATTATGAGAGTAATTACAATTCAATTTGTGGTTATTATACTGTCATTTGGGAAACGAGTTGAGAGAATTCCTTTAAGGCACATTTTCAAATATTTCAAACAAATGACCGCAATTAAATTAATATGAAGCTCGGCACATTTACATATTCTCTTGAAATAAAATTATCTCCCACCGCAAACTAAATCGTGAACACATCAGATTTAACAGTTATTTCAGCAGTGTTTATCACTTGCTCAGCGAGGTTAGTTTTAATACTATTTAGCATAACATAAATCATCAAAACATAAAACAATTTTTGGATTTCGAAAATATTTATTGCAAAAAATTAACTTTAATACATAAAACACTAATGTATGTACTGTTAAAAGCAATGAAACTTAATTTTTCACATAGGAAAACTCTCAGAAATAAAACTCTCACTCCAGTTTACATTTCTTATACAATAGTGAATGGAAATTTAATAATTGTAGCTTTAGTTACGCTTCATAACTACCCTAGCTGAAATCGGAAGTGTGAGGTAAAAGAATAAGAAAGTTGGGGAAAAAGTTAAGAATACGGAAACATGAGATAAAGGTTGAATGAATAAAAATATTTTATAATCTTAATGATCTTATGACGAATTGCAGAATTTAGAGGGAATCGGGAGACAATGTTAATTTAGGAACATAGACTATAGAAAATGTGACAACAGCAATAAGCTTCCTTTGTCAATTTTTTTTTCCATGAATGCTTTATTTAATTTCCCGAGAGAAAAAAAAATTAGTTCTCTACACACAACTGACATTCTTAAAAGTACATTTTTAGAATGTCACTTGATACCATCATGCACCAAGTACTTCAGTTAAATTGCATTTCAACTTTTCTACTCATAGCTACACATAACGTGTTCTTAAACCCTACATATTCCAAGATATTTTAAAAAAAGTACGAATTTCTAGTGCTTGCAAATTTTGCCACGATAAACTGTATTGATGGCGCTGGCATTGAAACACAAATAAGTACAAACAGTAGTTTCGTATACTAACGTGTTACTAAATTTTTCAGTTAAGTCCCACTTTGAATTTTTTGCACACATGGCGCCATACAAGGGCGCCGGCAGAATAATATAAAAGGGGGTACAACCCTCTTACAAACTACCCCCCCCCCCAAAAAAAAAAATTAAAATATTCTGTTATTACATTTTTGTTTTGTTATTGCATATACTTCCATCTGTTATTTTTCAAGATACATTTCTTCATTGTTAACAAGATATTTTAAAAAAAGTACGAATTTCTAGTGCTTGTAAATTTTGCCACGATAAACTGTATTGATGGCGCTGGCATTGAAACACAAATAAGTACTAACAGTAGTTTCGTATACTAACGTGTTACTAAATTTTTCAGTTAAGTCCCACTTTGAATTTTTTGCGCACACATGGCGCCATACAAGGGCGCCGGCAGAATAATATAAAAGGGGGTACAACCCTCTTACAAACTACCCCCCCCTCAAAAAAAAAAATTAAAATATTCTGTTATTACATTTTGTTTTGTTATTGCATATACTTCCATCTGTTATTTTTCAAGATACATTTCTTCATTGTTAACAAGATATTTTAAAAAAAGTACGAATTTCTAGTGCTTGTAAATTTTGCCACGATAAACTGTATTGACGGCGCTGGCATTGAAACACAAATGACTAAAAACAGTGGTTTCGTATACTAACGTATTTGTGCACGCTTAATATTGATATTTATTGTGTTGATGAAGTTTTACAGTTGTGAGAAGTCAGTTCGTGTTATACACCTTTGTTAAACTGAATAACTAATAGAAAATGTAATATTATTTATATTTTATTAAAGGAAATTTAAAAATATAGCTTAGATATCTGCCAAGTTCGTGCATGCTCAGTGTGCATAAGAAAATAATTAAAGATGACTCAGAATTCATTGAAAAAGTTATAAACAGATTTGGACAGCAAACAAGACGATTACAATTCCTGTTTGATTAAACAATTTTTTAATTGTTATGTATCAATAATTACTTAATTATTTATTTTTGAATAAAAATATTTTTAATAAAAAAACATTTTATAACAAAATTGCTTTTCTGTATCTCTTTAATTTTTTTATTTATTTTTTTATAAAAAAAGCCAGGGGGTGCACCCTGCTGCCGGCGCCCTTGGGGCCATAACATGGTCTTTAACTCTAAATACCCTGCTGTTTCAGAAAGTCAATTGATATCATCCACTTCGATCTTCAGCTAAGTCTCAATCCAACATTTCTACACATAGCTGACCATAACATGTTGCTAACTCTAAAAATCCCGTCTTTTTAGAATCTCTTGAAACCATCATCCAGTTAGTTATTCAGTTAAGTTCATATCAGTTTTTCGTAGCAATATTAAGAGCGAAAGATACCGGTTTTATAAAACGAATTTATTTACAAACAGAATACGGAATCAATTAGTGTAATTGTCGCATGATCTAATTAATGCAGTTCTAGATTTTATTGTTCGCACTAGTGATTTTTTTTCGGCGGTGTTTTTTAAAAATTAAACATCGTGTAACATTAAACATCGCCAAATTTAATATCCTGAAGTCCAAAAATGGCGGTGAATATCTTGACTTAGCATAAAAGTGTAGCTCAGAAAGCTTTATTAGCGAGTGCAAACAAACCGTGGTGGTTTTAGCCTGAAAGACAGAAGAGAGTGAATATACTGGCCCCATATTAGCTCGCAAAGTCAATAATCCCTCTTTCCCCTGGCCTTTTCCTCGCCTACTCCATGATATTATGAAAATTTTCCTCTCTCTTTCAAAGTTTTCCCCTACAAATGAAATGAAAATGAATGGGCGCCCTGTTACCAAAGCATTATTTTAGTTTTCTACACTTTAAGCGAAAGGGAATCTTCAAGCAAATTCACCATAAGCTCCAGAATCTAAAAAGGGGAAAATGGTTTGAAGGCTGCTTGAAAATTCAAGAAAAAGAAAAATATGTTAAAATGTAATGGCGGAAGGGTCATTTTTTTCATTTTTCTTAACAAAAAATAATGCCCTGGAATATGTTTCTTGGATGAAACTTCTCCCTCCCCCCCCCCTCCTCAACCTGCAAAAGACAATATTTCCAATACAAAAACTTTTCCTTTCATTTACAGATTGCATTTTCTTAGATGATTTTTTTTTAAAAATCTTGAGGAAAGAAAGAAAATAGGAAATGATAGGCTGAAAACTAAATTTTTTTTTTCTGACGTAATTTAAATCGATGTTGTGGGTGATTAGGTATTATGAAATTACTGCAAAATTTATAATCATCTAATTTCGAATGGCACGACAAATATACCCAATTTTTTTCACCTGTTTTCTGAAGTCGAATCTTTTTAATTGATGGATCGATCTACTTTTAGAAATTGTAAAAAAGATGAAAGACAATATTGAAATATTTTAATTTCTATAATTTTTTTTTAACTTTAAATTTATTTTTTTGTAATTAAATCATATTAACTGATGGATCTACTTAAAGAAGTTATAAAAAGGTGAAAAAAAATCGATAATTCAAAATTTTTTTTAAAAAAACTTTCATAATTATATTTTTGTAATTTCGATTTTTTTTTTTTTGAAGTTGGATCTTTTTTAATTGTTTGATCTACTTCTAGAAATTTTACCCAAGGTAAAGGGCATATCTTACCAAAACACTAAATTAATTTTCTTAATAGTTATTTTTGTAATTTTTAAAATTCATTTTTTGAAGTTGACTCTTTTTTCTTTAGATCAGCAGCAGTTGCAAATTTTAAACTTTTGACTGGGCATGGTTTGCCTGCTTAGTTGCTCCGTTTTAAATTTATAGAGTTTACCTTGAGTAGTTTATGCGACTTAGGACAAGTTTTCGGCAGATCACCTGAACAATTGAGAAGAACTCAGAAATAGTAAAGAACTGCTAAAAAATATTCTATTCGTGAGCTAATGGCGATGTTTGACAGGCTCAAAGTTTGACATTTGTCAACAGCATCAACAGTCGATTTTTTTAATAGTCTGATCCAGTTTTGGAAATTTTGTAAAGGATAAAAAATATATCTCATCAAAATATTTAAATTTTTAAAATTTTATAATTAATTTTGTAATTATAAACTAATTTTCTAAGTGGAATCTTTTATAATTGATGGATCCACTTTTAGATATCGTATGAAGGGATCATACAAACACTTTATCTCTCTTTATTTGTAGTTACCTTTCGAAGTCAAACTTTTTTCATTTGATTGATCCATTTCGATTTGATCCATTGACATTTTATTATTTTAATTTTTGTAAATAATTTTGTAATTTTAAACTGATTTTTTTTGTAGTGACGTACTTTAAATATATTTATTCTTTTTCAGAAATTGTACAGAAGATAAAGGACATCTCTCATCCAAGCAATTTATTTTCCTTTTTAAAATTATTTTTGTAACTTTAAATTCATCTTTTGTGAAGGAATTTTTTAACATATCTCTTCCCAGGTTAAAGAATATCTCTCATTTCAACATTGAATATTTTTACATTAAATTTCCTATTTTCTTTGTTATCTTAAATTTATCTTTTAAAGTCGAATTCTTTAATTCATTCATAAATTTTTAGAAATATTATAGAAAATAAAAGAAAAACATCTCGTATTCCATATTTCTTTCTTTCAATTTTTATGACTGTTCTTGAAATTAAATATTTTCAGGAAAAAAAAATGAACTCCTAGCTTTTTTTCGATACAGAAAAAAATATCCAGACTTCTAATACCCACTAGGTCGA
The DNA here is from genome assembly GCF_982258835.1 of Parasteatoda tepidariorum. Classification (NCBI taxonomy): domain Eukaryota; kingdom Metazoa; phylum Arthropoda; class Arachnida; order Araneae; family Theridiidae; genus Parasteatoda; species Parasteatoda tepidariorum. The sequence continues at coordinate 100,172,355 of NC_141757.1, forward strand.
ATAAACACGTTTTATTTCTGCAATCGTGCAAACGGTTTTCTTTTATGATGAACGAAAGATATTTTTAGAAAATTAATATGTGCAAAATATTTATTTTTGTGTACGCTCAACATAAATCACTTTCATACGCTTTATATAAAGCTATTTCAATCATTATATATTTATTTTAAATTTCATATATTTTCTCTATATTAATTTTATATGCAATCGTTATTAACTAAAATTTGCAAAACATACCTTTCCTGTATAATCGGTCTAAAAATGGCCGTTTTAAAATATGGGATGTTGTTTACAAGGCATTCATGGACGAGTGATAAGCATACAAGAATTCGAACAGGGTAGACAGGAAACTCTTTTTATTTACACATTACGGTTAAAAAAGCAAACAAACAAGCATCGCTTTAAAAATTCGAAATTTTAAAGGGAACATCTTATAGGTAATCCCTCTCCCGTTTGTTACAAGGGATAATTCAATAATTATAATAGGCTTGAATACTTAATGAGAAGTTTCCCATAGGTCTTCATGTTTTTCTAAGGAAAAAAAACTTATTGTGATTATTATTGCATTTTATGATCTAAAACTAAAACTAAAATTCCGGATGTGAATATCTAACATTGGATTTGAATATCAACAGGCTTTGTTATGATTAACGAATTAAAAAAGTGATTTTAGACAAAGAGATAGCTCAAATTTTGTTAAAGCTTTTAATTTTTTTTTTAAATTTTCATGTTAAGTTCTTTTTTAGTTTCGTGATAATAAATGGTGTAACGAAAAGTGTAGATATAAGTATTATAAAAGATAAAAACATTTATTTTTCCTGTTTTATTTATACTAAATCATAAATTTTCATAAAATAACATATATTTTGAATACTATGCCACTAAGGAATTGAGCACAATGTTTCTGAAAAAAAAACTCAGAAAATAATTCCCTCATTTTTATTCTTCTCTGCATGTATGCAATTGCATTACGCATAAATTTGATTTTATGTATTTTGAATATGAGTATTGAAAAGCTGAAGAGAAAAGAAGAAAGAAAGAACAATAAAAACGATAACAGACATCAATAAAACGTGACGCTTTTCTAAATAAGATTTAATTGATATTTATTCATGAAATACTCGAGAAATTAAAAGAAAAACTGTAAGGAAATTATATCTATAACTGAATAAAATAAAATAATAAATATTAATGAAATATAGTTAATTTTATAAGCATGCTCTCACTTGTTGAGGAAGAAGGTTTTGTAAAAAGGATGTATATTAATTATATCTGGTACCTTTTTAATTTAATTATTCTGAAATAATTCAATTAATAGCATTCAAAAAATGCAAACATCTGTATCGTTTTTAAGAATTGTTCGCGATGAAATTTCTTTCAGTTTCGATTTCTATTGCATTATTCGCCTTAAATAAAAAACTCGAATATATTTTATATATTTTAGAAAAATGATAATAAACTCATTAATTATTGTGTTTTTATTTTCGGATTTCTATGAACTAGGTAGGTATATACCATGCATTTTTCCGTGCTCAAGTGCTATTTTGCAATAAAAATTGCTATTTAGCAATATTTTGCAATATAAAATTGAATTCTTCGTAAGGATGTAAAAATTCGAAATATTACAATTACGACTGTAATTAAGTAAAATTATGTATATATTAAAAAAAAACAATTAGTAGGTATTATTACTTTTTGTTTTTTCATGACATTACCTTTGGATTAATCAAATTTTGCAATTCAATAGGCTTAAAAATTTCTCAAGAAGATATTGCAATTAGAACAAAAAGTAAAATAAATATTAAGGGCCGAAACTTTTGACAAACCATACCGCTAAACAGTCGGAACTCCATTTCTCAGATTTCAGATTCTCCCTGTATTTTGAGGGTCAGGAATCTAAACCTGGTAAAAAAAGTTGTTTATTCGGAGAACACACGTTTTTGAGTCTGATTTAAAAACTTAAAATATCGTCAAAGCTGGTTAATTAGCATAATTAAGGTAAGGTCTTCGAATTATACTGAGTGTTCATACAGGTAAATCCGATAATTAGGTAAAACGGTATTTAAGCTTTTTTCTTCTTTTTTTGCGCATTGTGTTTTAAAAATTATTCATGAAGCCATCAATGTAAATTGTAACGACCTGTAACCTTTATTAAATATGCAATTCCAATTTTTGGAAAATGATTGTTTAAGGTAAAAATATCTATAATTTAATCTAAATGGGAAAATATCTTTCGTCTTCTTCCTTTTTCCTTCAATTGGATGGTGTACCCGTAGTGTATTTCTAAAATTTGCAATTTAAAGTAGTAAGGAAGTTAAAAATAATTTTTCTTTTATCTTTAATGAAAGTCTTTTTCGGTAATAAAATGACGTTAAAAAGAATCATTGCAAACTCGGAATAAAATTCGAAAGATGGTTTAATAGAACATCTTTTTCGATAAAGCAATAATTTTCTTTTCATCAGAGTTGTTTGTTCTTCGTTAATTAAATTCGTTCTAGATAGGTTCTTTTGAATTATATATAAAAAAAAATGAGTATTGATATGCGTGTGTAAAGAGAATGAAACTTTCATTTCTAATTCCTTTTTTAAAAATAAATGAAATCGTTGTCAATTATCGACGCAAAACTCCCTAAATTTTTGAAATACTAAAACAAAGGTAATAAGACATGGATAACAAGCATCAATCAAAAATCATAAAACGTCTGTTAAACTTTCAACATTTAACATTTGACTTATTAATGCTCTGAAATTGCCCAATACGACAGGAAGTATTTAAGGAAATTTTTTTAAATAGATTTATTTAGTCTGAAATACGCGAAATCCATTGTATATATCGAAAAACAACAATTTGCAAATATCGACAATTTGCGAATTTTTGAAAAATATTTGAAATGAAGGATTCTTTTAAAACTGGAGAGATAATAAAATGTGGACATCATATTATTCGAAACTACCAATTTATGAAAAAAAAATATTTAAAAATATTTTAAAAATCTTATTTATTGCAAGCCACGCAAATTCCAGTGTATGAAACAAACAACAATTAAAAAAACAAGATATTGATCGTTTAAAAAAAATTCTTGAAAAAATGGGATTTCCTGAAGGTTGATTTATAATTGAAATATGGATTCCATATGTTTTTTTTTAAATAAGAATACACGACAAGAGGTATTTAAGGAAATTTTTAAATGGTTTTTTTTTATGTGTAAAACACGTAATTTTTTAGAAAATTAGGATTCTTGGTTTCATCTTAAAATGTGGGTATCTTATTCTCTGAAAATACCCTTGTATGACTGAAAATAATTATAGAGTATTTAAAAAAATTGTATGTTATTGTCCAAAACATGCAAAAAAATATGAGCACAAATCGAACAAATGTTAGAAAGAACATTTTTCGATTTAAAAAAAAAAAAGAATTGGAAAAGTGAGTTTCTTGTAACTTGATTCATATTGAAATATTAGCGTGATACTCTCTTAAAATACCTATATAAGGCTAAAAAAATATTTTAGAATATTTTTAAAATTGTTTTTATTTTATCTTAACTCTCAAGTTCAAGTGCATAATTCGAATAAAATTAGAACAGATGTTTTGAAAAATTTGTGAAATGTTTTGAAAAGCGCGATTCCTTTAAAACTGGTTTCAAATTAAAATATGAGCTTCATATTCTCTGAAAATATACATATAACAAAAAACCTTTTAAAGCAAACATTACTTTAATTACATTGAAATACTTTAATTAAGTTTTGTCCAGTTGGTATGATGAGTAGATTTTTCGTTGTTTATGACTTGGGCCAGGGTTCAATTCCTTGTCGTGCCTGATCAAATGACAATTTCTTCTATTTTGTATTAGTGTTGTAGTTTCCCCGATGGTTTCAGTGCTGTAAAAGTTCAGGCACAATTGGGCGGTTTGGAAGCGCGCTGCTTAGTTCGGGTGATTGTTAGGATCTTCTACTTTTCTATCTAAATCGCGGTAGTGTGCATCTATTGGTATTGTCTTCTGGTTATCATCAAGCGTAAATCTTAGACTATCGCCAACAGACCATTATTGGGATATTCACTTACAAAAATAGACAAGAATTAGTACATTTGTATGTATTTAAATTAGTTCTATTTTAAGAAACGAAATAAGTGCTTCTTTACGCATTCTATTCGAAAAGTGGAAAAAATTTGTGCTTTTTTTCAAACGACTTTGCGTATGGCCCGTCATTTTTTTTTATGAATTCACATTTTTCTTGAAATAGATAAGTGTCGGCAAATTTATAAATTCTTCAAGAAACCTCCTACTACCAGACTGCTGGCCAATTTTCATCTGAATCAATTTTCAAGAGGCCATGGGGTGTTTGGCGAATATTAAAACAAACTCTTCAACAAATCAGACAAATGCAAATACTGTAATGAAAAACAAGACATTCTTCATCTGGTCAGAGACTGTAACAGATTCCAAGAACTCCGTGGCAACCATTTTGACAATATTAACACCGAACATCAAATCTATGCTATATTAGCCTGCAGGAACGTTACTAAGAACATTAATCAAACTTTTATCAAAGAAGTGCTGGCCCAGATTGACACCAACTAAAATTTTTCTCATTTGCTTCTCGAAGCTGTCCCTGTTTTAACTTACTCTTTTTACCTTAACAATGTTTTAAAATTGTACTTTTACTTCTCGTTATATGCACTACCTCTTTTAACCCGACTAAGTGATTTTAGCTTTCAACATTTACTCATTACTTCATTTTAAGCCACTTTAAACTACTCTTAGGGTCTTAACAACTTTTATAGTTTCAGCGCAGACTTTTAAACTTTATCTTTTATTATTTACCCCTACGCTTTTAATCTTTTTAATTCTTTTAACCACGCTTTAGGCCATCTTAATATGTTTGGTTTTAAAGATTTTATTTCTATCTTAAGGTCTACTCTAATTTTAAATTTTAATTCTTTTTTGACAGTATTTGGTCTTTTAAATTTTAACACCTTTTATAGCTTCTGCTACCTAATAATTGTTTTACCTTTTCCTAAATTTTATCTTTCGACTGTTCGATTTTTAATCTATTGTTGTTTTTTCAATATTCATTGCTTCATTATCTCAATCCTCTAGTTCATATATCATCTAGTTGCACTAGTGTATTCGTGGTTTTTATGTTTTAGTATTATAAGGGCCTTTGATGTTACCACCAGTTACTACCAGTTCTAACACTAATATTTTGTAAATTTTGAAAATGGTATACTGTAAGCCCACGAGATGTTGCCATACCTTGTAATTTCAAACTTGATTTTAAATAAATGACACGGAAGAGCCTCGACGTGCCGCTCGACCGCGACCTGTGCCTCCTCTCTTGGGGGAGGGGGGGGGGCTGTAATTGCAACTCTATACCGTAAATAGAAATTTTCATTCAAAACTGATTCTTGACATTATTGCTGAATAGGTAGTTAACAACTTAACAATGTTCCGAAAATTCTACTGTATAATAGCAAAATACACATAGCAAACTTGTTGTTGAATTATAAATCAGAATGTTTAACCCTCATAAAACTTTTCTGTTCAATTTAAAAATATGGCTTACCATTAAATGGCCATAATTCCTTTAATTTTAAATGACAAATTAGCAATAGGTGTAAAAAATATCGCATTTTTAAAGTTATTTTAACTGAGCATGACGAGTCTACGGAATAAAAGCCTATTTATTTATCATCTTTGAAATCATCATTACACCAAATAATATATTTACTTAATTTTTTTTGGATATCTAAGTATATTACAAAAAGAAACTATGAAGCATATTCTTTCGTATTCTTCCTTTGTCAAAGAAACCCATATCTTTAGATAGTTTGGAAAAACAAATGATAGATGACAACAGCTTTTGTGGAAACACTATCACCTTTCAGAGTTGCAGAATCTGTCAAAAAATTTCACTCCAAAAATAATTTTGATGGAATCTCTAGCTGTTACATGTCAAGAAGGAGGGGGCATCCCCCCTTTAACCATTAATGTGTCCCCTTCTTTCAGTCCTGGTCATAAATCGGCGAATTCTTCCTAAAGGTAAAGACCTAATCCTCCCGATTAACGGTGGCATAAAAATAAGGTTCGCTTAATTGGTCTGGAATCCTAATTTATATCATTCCGTGACCAGGAATGCAAATTTATGGGAGATGGGGAACGACCTTAATCGTGGAAAAGAAAGATTAAGGCAGTATAAGTACTTCGGAAGGACGCTTCTGATAGAGGGTATGTGTTTCAGAATTTTAGATTATGCCCCGTCCTTGTTTAGAAGGGGATGGGTATTGCAGCCTGTGCGAGTTTTATAGATCGGGATGGGGGCTTTTTATTATGGCTGACTTATGTGTTATTAATTGGAGAGTGCTTGGGAAATGACTACATTGGGAATTGGAATTTATGGGAAGAAAATGGCTTATTAAAAGGTTGCATTGAAATATTCATTCTTTTTAATACTGCAGCAGTCACAATTTAGCAACTTCATTTATTTCTAAAATCATTAGGGATATTTCGCAATTTTACGTTAGCTTGCGTATGCTGCCGTGCGTAAAATTCGAAGCAACTGGGCATCGTCGCGTTTATTTTAGATTTTATGTATCTTTATGTTAAGTTAGCATAGTTAACATTACAATGACAAAGCTAGAAGCAAGCTGTACATTGCTGTTAAATTATGTTTTCTATTTTAGCCTGCTTTTGAACTAAAAACGTGGACATGGAATGCCAATTTGAAGAAATGTATGGATGAAATCTAGAAATGAATAATGTAATATTACAACAATCGGTTGATTCAATAAAAAAAATATTGGTTTTTGTTTAACATTATATTTTGATTTTACATTTTACATTAGAAGAATTTAACTTCATTAACTTTTTTCGTTCGCTTATAAGTACAGAATTTGTCTAATTTCATTTTGAAGACAAAATATATTTTGCTTTTTCCCTTTAAATTGCTTGAAGCAAGAAACCTTACTCGGGTACAAAAGTACCAATACCTGTAGCGTTTGAATTATTATTATTAAAATCAATTTTATATCAATTTTAAAATCTAATAATTACAGAGTTGGTTGAGCATAAGAAATACAAATAGTATTTGCAATATAGAATTACTGTTCTCAAAATTTTAGCGTAGTTTATTTACATCAAAAATGTATTACACTGAAATTATAATTTTAAATTGTGAAAAAGTCGTCACAAAAAAATGAAAGAAATAGTTTACCTTCTATTATTTAGAAAGGTGGTAATCGAAACAAGTTTCTAAACATTACATTGTGAATATTTTTTATTTATTTAGGGAGATTTTGAAAATGTAAGGGGAGAAGAAATTTCAAAAATACAAGCCTTCCAGCAGAAAAAATACTCAGGGCATCTAAAAGCGGCGAACCTTTGTGGCTAAGATTGGTGCTTCCGAGCCTTAGTCAAATAGAGAAACTTTTTGAGAACTTCATTACCAAGAAACTTCGTGATTATGGTCTTGAAATATCAATTTGCTTCGATGAATTCATATTTTCTTCCTCAAAACACATATGCAAGAGCCCTTACCAGCTCGTTAGGATTTCATTTCCAAATCACTACTACAATTCTTAGTAGTTTATGCTATCTTCTAAAAATCTGATCATCTAGTTTTTTTTATCATCCTATATACTTAGGGTGGTGGAAATTGAATACTAATTTGCGTTGCAAAATTACACCATTTTTACTTGCTAGTTTGAAGATAACATTGATTTTTTTAAGAATCACGTGACTTGAATAGAAATCCAATTTTCAAATTTCACAGGCAACAAAAAATACTCTGAATAAATAGTAATTGGAAAAAAAGGACTTTTTTGACTACAATTTAAGGATAATCATTAGTCAGATACACAATGATTTAAATATATCAGAGAGAAAAAAGAATATTAATTTGTATTAAACATTAAAAAAATAAATCAGTGTGACACATATTCGGCAAGCATGGGAGTAACAACAATTATATAGACATGTATATCAGTTGGATAATAAAGTAGTACAGGTGTACAGTGCGCAAAAATAGCTGTTCACCCTGAATAACTTTTGATCTAATGATAGGATCTTCACGTTCTAAGACTCAATCTTAATGGTTCGAGGGGGTGACCTCAAATATGATAATTAATTAGTGCAGACGGTATTTCAATTACGAAATCGTGCACAGAAACGTACTTTCTTTGAATAAACATACATTTTTTTTACCACGTATTCAGATCTCTGACACCCAAAATGTAGGGGGGAGCCGCAATCTTGAAAATATGGTACCAATAGTTTGGTCAGGAGAACGGTTCAACGTTTGGACTCCTTAATGTTAATTTTACTTTTTGCGTCGTTCCCCATATCTCGAGAGCTGTTACACTATCACACATTATATTAGTTGAAGATTTGTCGGTAACAAGACAAATTCAAATATTACGCGTAAATTTCCGTAGGAAAAAAAAGTACTTTTTTTTCACTTTTCAAAAGAAAACTCTTTCTGCAAGAGCTCAGTAACTGGCAGTAGTTTGGGTATTTGAAAAGATGTAGACATAATTTAAAAAGCAATTACGGATCGATAATATATTGAGTAACTGGCAGTGGTTTGGGTAAAAGCGTCTGGGTATTTGGAAAGATGTAGATATAATTTCAAAAACAATTACGGATCTGTAATATATTGAGTAACTGGTAGTGGTTTGGGTGAATTCGTCCATTTTTTTTTTAGTGAGAACTTAATAAATTTGTCTTCATAATATTATGTGCAGTTGAATTATGTTATATAATTCCCACTCCAAACTGAAAAGCTATAATAAATATATTAGTGTAGCCATGAATAAAATAAAGTATGAAGGAATTTACTATTTACTTTAAATTTTAAACCATAGAGTCTGCTCATGATTTGCAGGGTAAAAAAATAATGAAGCCGAGAGAAAAGAGTTATTTTTCGCAACTTTAATAAATTCTTATTCCGTTTGGATTTTACAATTTTGTAGCAAACTGGCATCGCACTTTAATAGAAAAGACTACCCTCCTCTGAATCTCACATATCCACTTTTCCAAGTCTCTCTGGTTTTCGCATTGAAATTCAAGTATTTCGAATGGAACGTGATTCCATTCCAGATGAGGCATGAATTTGTTGAGTATTGTTACGATAGCGTTTTGTGCAGGAGGAATTCTATAATTCTCTAGCAGAAGATACATGGCCATTGATTTCATAAATGTTAATCCTTCTGAATCAAAACACAGATTAAAGAAACAAGCGAATAAGAAAATAAGCGAAACCAAATTTGAATTCATGAAAATATCTGAAACAAAAAAATAACAAGCTGCACTGTTGCATTAACATTTATTTTAAAGTTATTATTTGTGTTTTGGATACAGTGTTTCATGTAAGGGTTTCTGTGTTAATGTAATAATTTAAATTATTACGCAATAAATTTTGGTGTTTTCATATCAAGCTAAAATGTTGCACTCAGCCATTCAAATTCTTCCTATCATAAAAAATTTAATTATTTTCTGAGATTATTAACCAATGATAAAATAAAATATTTTCGTTTATAAATTACGTTTTTAATAAGAAAAAAAAACATTTTACTCTGTTTAAATTTAGAATGAAGAACTTTTGAAAATGGAAACAGAACCTCTAGAAGGAATTTTCAATAGTGAATGTAGTTTTTGTAATAAAATGATGATTACTACATTATTCCATTTATTTTTGACAAATATTAAAACTATTTTCTACGTTTTGAAAAACGCCGTTTTTTAAAAAATTATTTTATTATCAACTTCTATTTAATTTTGTGTTTTAGTATGGTTATGTTAGAACGTGACAATTTTCGTTTTATTTCTTTTAAATTTTACAAAAAGTAGTTTTGCAAATCTTGATGTTTTCAAATTCAAGCTTTCCAACCGATATCTGAAGGTATTTAATTATTAGTCTGCTTGATTTATTTTCATTTAAAAGAATATGTATCGAAACAAAATGATTATCAAGAAAAAATATTTGTAGAATATTGCTTTTTAAGGAAAAAAAATGGCATAATGAAATTCTTGATTGCTTACAATAGTTAAAAGTTACTGCTTTGCAAAAATTAATAAATTATGCACCCCACCCCGGGTTGAAAGCCTCTAACTTTATTTCTTTTCATATTAATTTTCTCACTTTCTGTATTCTTGTTTTTATAATTTACCCGAATACTCATAGGAAAAAAAATTGCTTTGCAATTTCTTTCTCTTTTCATATACCAGTGGCAACAGCTGGGTATAATCATTTTTCCTGGCAAAAAAATAAATAAATGCTATTTCTAAAAGCCTTGCAAATGCTTACGGTTTTTGGAGAAAACATTTCGCAATTAGTTAATTTTACATACTATTGAGAAGAAGAAAAAAGAATAAAATAATTAAAAAAAGTTAATAATAACACTGCGTTAACAGTTATTTTGCTTAACACTAATTCATCATTAATTTTTTTTCTTGGCACGGCCGATTACGCGCGGATGAATGACGATTAATAATGTTTAATGGTCTGGGCTTGTGTAAGCGTTGGTATACCATTATGAAAGCATCTAATTGAAGCTGAAATTTGAAGTTTTCCTTAATTTAGCTTGGTAATTGGCGTTAAGATTCGCAGCAGGTCCTCGCCAAGCTTCAAATCCCGTTAGCTGATTTTTCTTATTTTTAATTGCATTCATAATGTTTTTGATACGTTCGCAAAATTGGATAGGGGAAAAAAATCCTGTTGGCATCGCAACTCAAATGGAATTGGATAAAAAATAGCAATTTTTATTTTAGAAAAAGTTTTTTTTTCTTTAATTTTGTAATTTAAACTTTCAATATCGGACATTTTTATAGAAAGGTGGTATTTACTTTTAAAAAAAAAATAATCAATGACAAAATGAATCGCGTTAAACAAAATTAGAATCGAAATTTAATTTAAATAATTTTTCTTAAATTGTTTTTGGATTTTTTGTTATTGAATATTCTATTTATGCGTATAAAGTTAATGGTGAGCATTTCTCCGTATTGATTAGAATAAGAAACGAAAATTTCTTGCAAAAATAAAAAAAATAAGCATAGTAAATAATCGAAGAAATTATCTTGCGTAAAATAAAGATTTTTTTTAATTCATTACTTTAAAAAATAATTGGGAAAGCAAAACAAAACTTTAAAATCGGTTTGTATTTAAGTGTAGTTAATAACGTATAAATTCGATTAATTCTAAATTCAATTAATTCGGTTCGTAATTATTCATTGTTTGTTTCATTCGTAACTATTGAACCTTGCTTTAGGATTATCTTTAAGTAACTTATTATATGATACTGGGAAATTATTTATAGATAATGATCAAAAATGACTTTGATTAATCTTTACTAGACAAATAATTATTTATCAATTTAATAAAAAAAATGTGTAGCAACAGACTCATTCGTATTGCATTTGCAGCTAGATATCTAGATAATAGCTTATGAAAACTTTTTAATATGATCTAATAATTACGAATAATGCTTGATATATTTTGGTCGTAATGTTTTATTCATTTAGAAGAAAGCGGGATAGATCAAGATATCTAGTTTCAAATGTCTTTTAAAAGTACAAAACAGTAAATTAAAAGAGCTGCATATATTTCTTTTTATACGTTTATGCATCATGTTATTAAAAAAAATAATATTTCTTGTATAAAAATAGTTTTACTCTGCAACAAAAAACTATTTAGGCTAAGAAATTTAAACTTGCGATGATGTGTAGAAAAATGTACAAGGATGAATTAAAGAAAATAACTATCGATAATTATTTCGTGAATTATTAACAGTTAAACTTGTAGGGAGGAACCAATAAGGCCGTTTTACAAATGGCACAAATGCAATTATTCAGTTAAAACTTGATTTGCTGGTAAGACCATATTTGTTCATGAATTAAGCATAATTTTTTTTCAAAATTCAAATTTGTTCGGAAGTAATTGTAATTTTAAGTCTCTTTCCGAAAAAAATTTTCTCACTTTTTTTTTTTCGAGTTACATTTTGTTTTGTTGTGCAAAAATTATAAAATTTAAAAGCTTGAAGTTACGATGGAGAGCAGTAAAATGTACAAGTATTATGACGAATTTAAAAAATATAACATTCACTCATTAGTTCAAGAGTTTATTAACTGTTGAACTTGTAGTAAAAAATATCATGAGGTCTGATCTGCTGTCTGTTGAAATACGACTACGGAATTGAAATTTGACACAATGAAAGAGCTCTTTTTATTTGTTAACTCAATGTAAGTTGTTTCGTAATTCCAATTTGTTTGAATTTTAAGCTAACTTCGATATTAGCTACATCTCGAGAATTTGTTATAAGCGAATCAAAGTTTTTTTTTGTAAAATAACGCTTATCCAGATATAATTTTATGTAAAACTTACTTTTTATAGTTATTTATAGCTTTAAAAAAAATTTTTTTTTTAATTATGAATAGTCAAAAACATTTCGAATTTTCAGATCTGCGAATTTTTACATAATTTTAAAAAAATATCAATTTAAATTAAAAAATTGGAAATTTGTACAAAATCGAACGAATAATTCCTATTGCCCAATTTTAAAAAATGACATATATTTAAAATTTGATTTCTCAAGAATTATACGACCGATTTCGTTCAATTTTGTATTTTTTTTTTAAATTTAAAATTAGCGACTTTAAATTGATGTAAAATTTATTTACCATGAAATTCAATATATTTTTGGACCATTATTTAATTAATTAATATTTAATAATTATTAATAATTATAACAACAAATAAATATTTAATAATTATTAAACATTGTTTTTTACATGGGATTATCTTTGGGTAATAAAATATTATAATTGTGCTCAAAAATGTTTCGTGTTTCTTAAAAAGTGTTCGAGTTATAGGGATATATGCAGAAAGTAAAATTAATATTAAGGGATCCAAACTTTTCTTTACCTTCCTGAACTAGTCGGACCATAATTTCTATATTTAGGATCCTTACTCATATTTTGGGGCCAAGAATTCGGTAAGTTACAAAAAATACACATTATATCAACGTGATGAATACAAGACAAAGGACAATACTACTACTACTACAAAAATGTGTCGATATCTTTTTTCAAGCATTTTTTATGAAGGTTACGATTACAACTGACTGTTAATAAAGCACCGAGGGTGTGCGGTATTGGTTCTCGTTAAACTGCTCTACCGTAAAGTGCTCGGCTTCGCGTGCAGGTCGTAGGGCTACCGAATCGGAGGTGCCATCACCTCTGCAGAGGATCAAAATTGTGATTGCATGCCTTCGGATCATCCTCAGGGATGTTTCCCATTGTGCCCATTATGCAGCTCTAGTGCGACGTAAATGAACTACAACAACAACAGCAACACATTAATGATGCCATCTAGTGGTGGTTTCTGATTTTTCCACAACACCCGACTAAGATCTACTGTTTGACAATGAGTCCGTGACACAGTAGAAATCAAGGTTTATTTTCTGGTTAGCTTCCTCACGATATGAGAATTGGATGGATTCAAGGACTCATGAACCCAAGTTGACTTCTCAACTTGGAATTCAATTCGCTGTAAATCCTAAATCCAAAGTATATCGTTATTCACATACATATGCAGGCTTGTGAGATCAATATAAAAAATGGCTTACGAACTCTTCTCAAGTTGATGCTGTTGTTGTTACTTTACGTCGCACTAGAGCTGCACAATGGGCTATTGGCGACGGTCTGGGAAACATCCCGGAGGATGATCCGAAGACATGCCATCACAATTTTGATCCTCTGCGGAAGGGATGGCACCCCCGCTTCGGTAGCCCGACGACTTGCGCGCGAAGTCGAGCACTTTACGGTAGCACAGTTTAACGAGGACCAATACCGCACACCCTCGGTCCCTACGCAGACTGATCCAAGTGGTCACCCACCCGCACACTGACCGTAGCCAGTGATGCTTGACTTCGGTGATCTGCTGGGAACCGTGTCTTAACGATCAGTCCACTGCGGGACCTTCTCAAGTTGAACTCATAGCACAAACAGGAGAAAGACAGTAAAGATATAGCGTTACATGGGGATTTGAACTCACTATCTCCACGCATCAATTCATATGGCAAGGGTGAAACTCTTCAACCGCCCCCCTCAAGATATATTTCCTTTTGAACTTGAGAATCTCGAGACAGAATTTTTCATTTACAGAAAAATATCCGAAAACAAGCATCACTGGCTGCAGTCAGTGTGCTAGTGGGTGACCACTTAGGTCGGTCTGTAAAGGGACGAAGGGCGCGTGGTATTGGTCCTCGTTTTAGCCGTAGATTGTAGATTTTGATCATTATGACATTTTAAAAATTCAGAGATGTAAACATGATAAGCATGATATGTATTCCTGATAAGCATATATGCATGATAATCATGTTGTGATGTTAAGTCATATGCCTACTTAACATTTGCCTACTTAATTGCTTTTTCGCTTTAATCAGTATGTAGAGGTTCTGGTTTGGTAGGTTTGAAATTTATTTAAAATGAGTAAAATCTAATTATTTTAATCCTATTATTTTTCTGAAAATTTAGAATACATAACTGGAGCGTGACGAATAAATAAATCTCTCTCATTATTCATATTTTTTATTTCAAAATTACTAAAATTTAATGAAATTTTTCCGGTATAAATCAAGAACAAAAGGATTGACAAACGGATCTCAACGTGACTAAAACAAAATAAGGTTCCTAAAATGGGTTTCCATTTATTCTAGCCTGTGTACCTTTCTTTTTGTACTCAGTTTTGGTCCCATTTTTCAGATTTTGGTCCCCTTAAGTTCACTCTTGGTTTAATCATTTTGAGTCTCTAATCTAATATTTTTCTTCAATTGAAAAATTAAACTGAGCGAATTTTTTGAAAATCCAAATGAAAAATTCCCTAATTATTTTCCTTCAATCATTTTGAATTATTTAAGTTCAATGTAGGGAACGAAAGAAAATTATTCCCAACCCAAGGATAACAACCTTACATTTTTTCAGCATGTTTTTAATATTTCACAATTGTATGTTAAATAAAAGATTCCTAATGTTTTTTTAACAGAGTTCGTTCTGAAAAAAATGCAAAGTAATTATGTTATTTCACACTCTATTTACAGATCGTAATGGAGCATTTTAATGAGTTGATTAAGAACTCTTAATTGATATTTTGTAATGAAAGTAATCACTGAACTTAGAGGGGGTCGTCACCTAATATAGTTTTTCAACAAATGCTTACGAATTTCACTTATACGCAATACATCTTAGTCGCTTTGGAATGTTGATATACACTTTATTCATTTCTATAAATGATAAAACCTTATCATTTGCGAATCTACGAATTTTGAACGTAGGGGACTGTCCACTAATATACATAAACGTTTTAAACATTTCAACAGTATTAGTTTCAGAATAATTTGTGATTTTTATATTGTAAGTAAATAAAAAATGGATTAATTAATTGGTAATCACGAATTTTTTTCAGTGATGAATTTAGGAATCATTTCCTTATTTACTATATGACAAACTAGTGGTGTAGGGCAAACTTAATTTAGAAATTTTTTATTTTTCTCTTTCATTTGATTGTAAAATGTTTGATTCAAGGAATTCAACATTTAAACAATTCGGAATTTTTAATAATGAACAGAGTACCATTCCATAAAATTACTTTTATGCGAAAAATTAAACAGCATAAATTTTAAAAATTTTTGGAACTCCACTTGACTACTTGCTAAAAAAGTTTTGAACAAATTTACAATTTTTAAAGAAAGGGCAATTATTAACTAATCAAGGCTTATTTAAATAGTTATAATAGTTTTTTTAAAATAATTATAACAATTATTTCTATAATTAAAATAATTTTAATACTTATCTATGTTTATAATTATCTTATAATTATTCGTGTTTATAAATAATTTAAAAATTATTCATGTTTATAATTAATTTAATAATGATTATGTTTATAATTATTTTAATAATTATTATGTTTATAATTATTTTAATAATTATTATGTTGATAACTAAATTAACAATTATTCACGCTTATAACTTTTCTGATAAATATTCATGCTTACAATTTTCTAAATAATTATTTTAATAATTCATGTTTATTATTATTAAAAAAAATAAATATATAAGTTTGAACCAAATTAAAAATCAAAGAAACTTCGAAACACTTATTTGCAACAGTGTTTTTTCTTCGTTCTCTTTAATTCCATAATTTAACTTTTTCAATTAAGTGTAGTAGTAATATTTTGTATCTATACACATACTGATTTATTCTCAAAACACAAAGCTGAAGCAACACCTCCTAGAAGAGCGAATGAGTTCACACGGATCATTTTAGTTGTACGGAAGGACGGACATAAACTGCGCAGGGGGGGAAGTGGGTTAGAATAAGAAAAATGTCACAACATTCGGATTACTAAATGATTGGTTTTGTCGTTTATGGTAATCTGCACACAAGGCTTTCATTCTCTTCTAGAAGGTGTATCTTGAACACTGCCTATCTTCAGATGGATGAGTACCTTCTTATCCGGAGATATATAGGTGGTCTGAGCGCGATGCTGACCTCATTAGCACCATCACGTTGATAGTTATAAAATTGAGGAGCCTTAATCTCCATGACACTTCTGCTTTTAAAAAGGCTGTGACCACGATGATGACTAACTACTTGTTAACAACTAAAAATTTTTAATTTTAAAAAAAAGAAGAAAATTATATAGCGCTATGTGATTTTTATTTACAAATGTAAAACTAACATTGAAAAAATAACCCGAAAACGCCCTGTTAGGGAAGAAATACCTAAATTTGAAAAATAAAATCGGCATGCCGAGGATACTTTCGAAAAATGATGTAAAATTTTTTAAAGAACATTAAAACTCGATTGAAGAGTAGTTAAAAATCGAAAAATCTCTCATACGTATCTAAAACTCTGCTCACGCACAAAAAAAAGCTCTTTAATTTTGTTATGAGATACAACCGTAATAATGAGTAAAGATAAATTTATACGACAAACATGATACTGTTTATGAAGAAAAAAAAAAGCTAAAGAAAAAATAATCTATAAAATCTTATTTTGTTGACTTAATAGTAGAAAATGAATAAAATTTGCGTGCAAAACGGTAAAAAAACGTAAATTTTACACCAGGCGATGAAGAGATGGAGAAAATTATTCTTATGTATCTAAAAATCTGCACCCACACAAAAAAGAATACAAAAAGATGAAAAACGTGAGCATTATCGTACTATTTTATCGTTTATATTCCACTTATTCACTTTATTCTTGTTGCTGGTATCCGTAATTTCCGGACGTTGCGGAAATTAATGCACTTAAAAGCGGCCCACTGGAGCGACCATCTAGCCGGAAGGGCGGGAGAGAAAAAAAAAAAATGTCTGTACTAGACAATATAGCCCCAGCGCTTTTTTCTTTTCCTTTTTCTGCGCTATCTAACTAAAGCAGGATAACTCTAGTTATGGAGCGATTAATTTTTATGAAACTATTTTTTATTTTATTTCTCGGTTCGGTAGCAGAAAATTAATCACACAAAAATCATCGAAGCTCTTCATTTTTTTTGTTGCTTTTTTCTTTCTTTTTGGCTTATGGCAAGGCTGTGTAAGAAAAAGTTTTGAAGGAAAGCTTTTTGAAACCGCTAATTATTTCATTTCTGGGTCTCCAGTTAGAAAAATACTTGATTCTTTTTTTATTTTTATTTTGCGGATTCTGAAGTGTTAGCTGCTTGTGGTATTAATTGCGATTTTTCACAGAGATTTGCTTCCCCCCCCCGCTGTGTTCGAAACTTGATAAATTATTGATGAACCGTAATAACTTCTCCAAATGAAAAAAAACTGAAGTGATAGTTAAAACATGTTTTGGGGGAATTCTGCAAAAATCATTTGTATGTTTAAATTATTTTCGTAATTAATGAATCGATGCATGCATTAATTTTTATGTAATGCATTTTGTA
Organism: Parasteatoda tepidariorum; assembly: GCF_982258835.1. Taxonomy (NCBI): domain Eukaryota; kingdom Metazoa; phylum Arthropoda; class Arachnida; order Araneae; family Theridiidae; genus Parasteatoda; species Parasteatoda tepidariorum. The sequence continues at coordinate 100,190,293 of NC_141757.1, forward strand.
AACGCATTGAAAAAAAAATCCGTAAAATATGCGAAAATTAGCGGGTTTGTTCTTTCCAATAATATTGTTAAATTGTATGCATTGTTAATATATTTTTAAATATTCTATAAAAATAAACCAGAATGTTTACATGTTTGTGTGTATATGTATGCAATACAAATCTGCAATTCTGTATTGCTGGTATGCTTACGTTGGAAGACACGATGGTCGTATCTAATTTAAAACTCCTTCCGACAGTACAAATCTGAAGTTCTGTATTGCTGGTATGCTTACGTTGGAAGACACGATGGTCGTATCTAATTTAAAACTCCTTCCGACAGTACAAATCTGAAGTTCTGTATTGCTGGTATGCTTACGTTGGAAGACACGATGGTCGTATCTAATTTAAAACTCCTTCCGACAGTACGAATCTGCAATTCTGCATTCTGTATTGCTGGTATGCTTACGTTGGAAGACACGATGGTCGTATCTAATTTAAAACTCCTTCCGACAGTACGAATCTGCAATTCTGCATTCTGTATTGCTGGTATGCTTACGTTGGAAGACACGATTGTCGTATCTAATTTAAAACTCCTTCCGACAGTACAAATCTGCAATTCTGCATTCTGTATTGCTGGTATGCTTACGTTGGAAGACACGATGGTCGTATCTAATTTAAAACTCCTTCCGACAGTACAAATCTGCAATTCTGCATTCTGTATTGCTGGTATGCTTACGTTGGAAGACACGATGGTCGTATCTAATTTAAAACTCCTTCCGACAGTACGAATCTGCAATTCTGCATTCTGTATTGCTGGTATGCTTACGTTGGAAGACACGATTGTCGTATCTAATTTAAAACTCCTTCCGACAGTGCAAATCTGCAATTCTGCATTCTGTATTGCTGGTATGCTTACGTTGGAAGACACGATGGTCGTATCTAATTTAAAACTCCTTCCGACAGTACAAATCTGCAATTCTGCATTCTGTATTGCTGGTATGCTTACGTTGGAAGACACGATGGTCGTATCCAATTTAAAACTCCTTCCGACAGAACGAATCTGCAATTCTGCATTCTGTATTGCTGGTATGCTTACGTTGGAAGACACGATTGTCGTATCTAATTTAAAACTCCTTCCGACAGTACAAATCTGCAATTCTGCATTCTGTATTGCTGGTATGTTTACGTTGGAAAACACGATGGTCGTATCTAATTTAAAACTCCTTCCGACGACCAGTTCACGTGCTATATCCCATAGAGTTTTTCATAGGATTCCGAAATTTTAGAGATTTGCTGGCTTCTAACTTTAATTAATCAAAGATTATTTTCACCGGACCCGTAATTATTAATTATTTATCGATGGTTTTACTTATCTTAGGTGAACTCAAGTAACTCCTGCGTAACATCGGCGAATTATAATCATGAAATATCTATCAAATCTCGTGCTTTTTTTGAAATTAAAATGCATTTTTGAAAACATAAATTATTTAATGTGAATAAGGATGAAATTAAATAAATAAAATTTAAATAATTTACTAATTATCAATTTATGGGAAAAGTTCTGACTGAAGTTATTTTCACAATCAGGAGTTAATATGTTGGTATACGTGATGTTGTTTTGCGTTTTATGTGTTGTTGGTATATATGTAGTTGTTGTAGCTCCTTTACATCACATTGGAGCTGCATAATGGACTATTGGCGATGGTCTTTAAAACATCTCTTAGGATGGCCGAAGACATGCCATCACAATTTTGATCCTTTGCGGAGGGGATGGCACCTCCGCTTTTGTAGCCCGACGACCTGTGCGCAAAGTTGAGCACTTTACGGTAGAACAGTTTAACGAGGACCAATACCGCACACGCTCGGACCCTTCGTAGACTGATCCAAGTGGTCATCCACCCTCGCGCTGACCGTAGCCAGTGATGCTTGACTTTGGTAATCTGCTGGGAACCGTGTTAAGGTATATATGTTTGAGTACAATTGCGTTAAGTGTTGTTCATTTAATTAATTTTATTATTTCTTTACAAATTTAGTTTATTTTATTATTTTTTCATTATGAAAAACTTAACAATGTTATTAAGTTGAGAAGGAAACAGAAAGGGACAAAAGATAACAAAAAATATAAGTTTTGCAATACTTACCAACTCAGCAAGAAAATTTGCAACTAGGCTAGAAAATAATTGCAGTGTTATGATAATAGTTCGAAAAAAAATGATTGTAAAAATTTTGGTGCCATTACCCATGCAGCACAAATCGTCCACAAGATGCAGAACTTTTTTCCACTGAGTTCACTAGACATCATGGATCACGCATGGATAATCATTAGACATTTTTACGCAGCTCATTCGTGGATGATCCATCGCGGTTAAGATATAGTTAGTTATCTTATAGACGATTATGGTAGATATAATGTGGATAAGACACACCATGTATAAGGCAGGACGTTTATAAAACGACAATTAAAAAAAAAACATTTAATGGAATATCTCCTTGTGGTTGAAAATCAGAAATATCCTCAAAAAACAATTTTCGTTGGTTTTAAAATATTCTGAAATTATTTAAATTACTAATAATTTAAATAACTTTTTCCAATATAATTATAATTATACCAAATATTTCTTTTTACAGTGGTTTGTAAATCGTCAGAATAAAACTTTTATAATAAAAAAACTTTCATTTTTCTTACTTTTAAAATGATTTTATAACATAAAACAGAAATAAAAAAATGCTTTATTCTCTTTAATCATTAAACAAATTTATAAGTAAAAATCAATTTATTAATATTTAACAGAAAATTATCGAATATAAAATTCAATTATTGAAATTTTCAACTCTTGAAACTGAAAAATGAAATAACTATAAAAATTTTTAACTTTTTTCATGAAGTTTACTATTCCATTTAAGTAATTGAAAGCTTAAGAGAACGATTATTAAAAATTACAAACATAACTTCAAAATCACGATTTCCTGTAATTTAAAATGCGTATGAAGAATGCGTATCTACGTGATGACCACTATGGTTGACAACGAGACTTTTAGATCAGTGGTTCAGCTACGAAATCGGTCAAAAAGTTCTTGTAAAATCGAATTTTAAAAATACTTCTTTTTTGTCTATTTTCGTAACTTAAAATATAGTCTGCACTAATTAATTAGCATATTTGAAGTTAAACCCTCGAATTATTACGATTGCGTCCTTTTTGTATACATATTTATTCAAATATAAAAGTTATTTTTTATTTATTCAAATATGAAAGTATTTATATATCTTTTCATTTAAGAAAGCATATTTAAAATAAAAATAAAAAGTAGTAAATTAAATTTTACTTTATTTTGTTAAATTAGAACTATAAAGAATTATCTTATTGTATTAATATATACTAGGAGGCTCCGCCCCCTATTCGCTAACGTTCGCCAACCCCCGAGAATTGCTACGCAATCCTATGTGGTTCACGCCGTGAACCATGGCTCGCTGCGCTCGCTCGCCAATGAGCACAATGTTCTAGCACAAAGACATAGTATATTATCATCAAAGACATAGTATTTTATCTTCAAAGACATAGTATTGTACTTATGTAGATGAATTCTACTAATGTTCTTATAGGCTTTTAAAAAAGTATATTAGCTATTTAGATTGTACATGGGGAAAAAATCAAAACATTAGCTAAATAAGAAACATATTAGCAAAATAAATTATCAAATATTGCTTCACTAATATTCTGCATTTTAAAGCGTGAAAATTCAATGCATAAATAAACGCGAAATATAAAAAAATTCAATGCATTCAATACAAACACTTAAACGTTTTTTAGACGTTTAGGTAGCTCCCAGTAGAAAAATATCAATTCAACAGCGGCCTTTTAAAGCATTCTCACTTCAATTAATTAATTAATTCCTAATTGAATTTAAATTAAATATTGTCATGTTTTTAGTGCATGAATCTGAATTGAACATCCTGATAATGCTCACTCTGGTTATTGTTATCTGGTTGCTCACTACGTGCTCTTGCGCGCCGAATCCAATCAATTAAAAATGAAAACTGTTGCCAGCGCGAGAAAAGAAATATCATCGGTTTTATTGATACATACATACATACATACGTACGTATTAGCGTTTTATATAATATAGATTTGAAATTGATTTTTTTTAAAAAATAATTGTTTTTCTTAATTTTTTGAAATTTATTATCAGAAATTTTTTTAATTGGGCCCCTAATCATTTGGGGCCCCAGGCCTTGGCCAAATGGGTAATCCAGCCCTGATTACAACAGAACAATGTGATAATCTCGTGTACGTAAGTAATCTAAATGTTACGTGCACTTAAAAGAGTTTTTTATTATTAGTTTGCAAATTTTTGTGCTACTGTCCTCATTTAATTCCAATTACAACTATTGTTCATTTAAAGCAATTTAATTTGAGACTGTTTGTATATATTTATAACAATGCGTTTAATTAATGAATTTCCGAGTTTTCCTATAAGTCCCTCAAAGTTCTTGGCGATTTTTTTTTTAATTCCTCTTCAAAAAAAAAAAAAAAGAAAGAAAGTTTGATCATCAGCCATTCTTGGCGGTTGTTTCCCTGTAGAGCAGAAAAAAAGAGAGCCAATTTCATTTGAGTTAAAAGATTCCACTAACTCTCCTCTATCAACATCATTAGACTCCAGAAATCAAATTTCTCCGCCACGTCCCTGTTACTGATGGCCGGGACACCAGGCCCTCTCTATTAGAGATGCTGGAGATTTAAACGAATTAGAATCCTCTTCTGAACATACAGGCCATCGCATACTTATGATCTAGGACTGCTTATCCTTCGGTAATTGAATTTAGTCTCATTTGGTTGCTATTTTCCTTTTTTTTTCTACTTATAAATTAGAATGTTGCAGCGGAAGTTTCTGGATTTAGATTCCACAAGTTGGCGGTATCGCAGACATGGCTCGTTTAATAGGAAATGTAGTTAATTAGTTTTCTAAGAAAAGTGCTTTTTTTTAAAGCCTTTCAGGGACGCTTCAATAAAATTTTTGTATCTAATATGTCATAAATTCCTAAATTTAAGCAATATGTATCTTTTACTTGTGTATAAAGTACTTTTAATTAAAAACGCTTGACAACTAATGTGTATTTTATAAAGGTTGAAATAGTTAAAGCTTTATAAAATACATGCAAGTTCTCAACTGATAGTTCAATAAGGTGCTTCAATAAGATGCCTGTAGTTCTCATGGCATGAACTTAAGCAATAGTACACATTTACTTGTGTGACAAGAATGTTTTGTTAAAAATATTAGAGAACTTGTACAGCTTACTATACATAAAAATCTAATGATGATGTCACAGTTTTTCATTGTTGTCAATACTAAGGCTCCTATACTATGAGATCTGACCTGTTAAGCAATATTGGAGCAAACAAGTTCGCAAGTTAACGTTATGTTAGTATTGTTAGTTAGTATGTTATGTTATGTGTTTATGTTAGCTCTTCATTATTGGAGGAAAAGCTTTTGATCCAAAAATAAATGGTAAGTCGGCCTGTCTAATTCAGGGACTCTAGTCAATACTAGAGTCCATGATATTATAGGAGCCTTAGTCAATACATTTTTAATGACTGAAAAATCGCATGGTAGGATTCAATCTTCCCGCATTAATTTTCATATTGGTTTAGTTGTCATCAGCATCAAACTGATATGAGTAATAAGGTCATTGTTTTCCAATAAATATTTTTGTTTCCCTAATTTAAAGGTTAAAATTACCTGTACTGTTATTATTACTATTTGATTTTGTTTCATTTCTAAATCTAAGAGTTTAAGAGGATTGTTTTTATTATTATTAGAATAATGTAATTCTGTGTTACATTTTAAGATAAAGTTATTTAAATCGGTCTCTGATCTTATAAACCGTTTTACAATTATTAATTTTTGGTGCAAACTACATTAATATACTATTATGAATTACGGTTAAAGGGATTCGTAAAATGATTTAGAACTTAAATTTCAGCTTCATGTACAAAGTGATGAATTCGAAAATTGTACTTAAAATACATCCGTCCGTTTGGTGAACAAAAATAAGTTGCGAACTCACCAAATTTGTGAAAACAATATAATTTTAATTTGAAATGTTATTTTAAAAAATGATTTATGTTCACTAAGACTATCACAAGAGAAATATTTGGACGTGGGAAGTGGAGGCATTAGTGTTCTTTTTAGTATATGTATTTTTAGTTGAATAATTTCAACTGTTTTATGTCAAAAAAACAGCAATTATTGCGAAGCAATCATCGGGGTTGTGAGCATCAGCGAACAGGGGCTTAGCTCCTTTGTATTTTATAAGGGTTCAACTATTTCAATAATATTTCCACATGTTGCTTCAATAAAATGCTTGTAGTTATGACATAAATTTAAGCAGTATTTATCATTTACTTATGTACCCAAGTTTGTAGAGTTAAAAAAACGTCAGAGAACGAACAGAGAGAACGTTTTGGAATCATTTTACACTATTGCGGCTTTTTAAAGCTTTAAAAAAAAATTTCGACAGTTGTCTTATTTTTATTTTTTACCCTATATTGATAAGCGTTCATTGTAGTTACATTGTTCATGAACATTCGTCTAACATGATCTAGAAAGTTAAATCTTTCTATCTCTATTGCTTCAAGAGTTACAGGTGCTTACGTAATTTCCGCAGTCTGTCAAACTAATGTTTATGAAGTTAGTGTTCAGGTTTTTATACTTATTTTTTTAGAGGAATAACTATTTTAAGAACTATCTGAAGAACATTAGAAATCAATTCTGATATAGAAGAAACACTTTTATTAAAATGAATAAAATAATTCAAAAAAAAAAACTATATTAAAAAGGTATTTGAAAATAAGGCAAACTTTTCTATCTTTTTAGTTCCACTGGAAGTAAGGTTGATACGTTTCAAGCGTTTGAACACGGTGGTTCTCATTATATGTTGTCACCCTGACGTTGTCACCAGAACAGGTTTTCAACATGGCGAAGAGCCTCCTTTTCGAACAATCGAGGCATGTCAACCTTACTTCTACTCTAACTATGACAGAATATATTTTTGTCGTATTGTAAATTTTTTTCTCACGTCTATGTTAGCCTATTAGAATGAATTCATTGGAGAACATTGATGGGTCTAATGATGAATCGAGTGGGGAAAATTATAAGTCTTAATTTCCCAATAAAACTTTAAATTATAGGGGGTGTTAGGATCTACCGATTTTAATACAAATGTTTGAAATTTTGATCGTAAATGGAGTAAAATATATTCGATAATGAGGCATTATTAATAAACTGAAAAAAATCTCAATCTGACGAATCGTTATTGGGTAAAACATAATGAATGTACGATTATAAACATCAGAACTAGTTCGACTATCTGCAAAAAGAAAAAGATGTTTCTAATAATTACCATTCACATATTTTCATGGCTTTTCTGTTTTATCCAACAGTAAATCGTTTATTTTTATTTCTACATGTTTTGAACTCAATTTAAAATTGTTAATTAATAAATATGAGATACAGATTTAGCGTATTTTACTCACTTACAAACATAAGATACAAATTATTACATAAGATTCGAATTGACGTATTTTCAAGCATACGCACTTCAATGTAAAATGTAATTTTTGATTGTTTTGTGGAGGATTCTCTGAATAATTTATTAAGAAATTGAATATTGAAGCTTTTAAGGAAATCGGTCGAAAATTGAAGTTATTGTTTCCGAAAGTGGGAGAAACATGACAAGGATAAAACGCTATTTAAAGTTTACGAAAGCTTTCTTCACGCACATACCCTTCAATGTAAAGTATAATTTTACATTGATTTGGCGAGAATTCTGAACAATATATTGAGATTTGTAATTATGAATCACCCTGATGGATATTGTAATCTAAACGCTTCTGAAATAACTGAAAATGATTATCCGATTCATACCAATACTGTAACTATGTCCCTATACCAATTTTTTTTATTGGAATGTAAAATTCACTATAATACAATTTAAAATAGAGTTGGAGTGACATTTTTAGCATGACAAATGACAACGCTAGGCAGAGATGAACAAAACAACAGAAAGATAATTTCTACACCCATATCACTGTGCTTTCATCTCCCTTCCTGTTGTTATCTGAGCGTATTTATAGACCTGAAAACAAGCACGTTGAAAATTTGTAAAATACTATTTTCTTTATATGTGCATAGAGCTGTTATTTTTTTCGCTGTAACATGGTTACTTTGTCTGCGAGGACCAAGTTAAAAAAATGTGTGTTAACATTTGAAATTTTTGAAATTATACCACTGCGCCGGGACAGCCTGGTTGGTAGGGCACTGGGCCTATGTCCAATTGACTGGGCCATGTGTTAATCCAATTACAAAATCTGGATAATCTTTTTTACCCCTTTTCTCTTTTTAGCCTTATTTTGAGAACATGCTTTATAATACATAGCTGCACCAAATTTTCAACCTTAGCCGAAAGATTTTTTCCCAGTGCAAGCAAAATATGATAAATGTTCAATGTTATGTATGCGATTTTAAAAATTTTGATCACCTCTATATATCAATAACCTAAATACATGAGCACTTGATTAGTCATAATTGTTGTAGTTTCTTTTGCCACTTGCTAATGCCACCAAGTCAGCTTTAAGGCAGAGGGTCCGTTTCTTGCTTTTAAGTGGCGCCATCTATGGTCAAGAATCTAATTTTATCCTCATACACAAGCCAGTACCGTTCTTAAGGACGGACTCATTCTTAAATATATTCACAGGTCGTAGTTTTGACCTGACCCGTAGAACGATTAATATCTGATTCAGTACCCCGAGAGGTCTGGATTTGTTATGAGAACTTGGATGACTTTGTGACCCCGACAGATTTAACGCGCACCAATCACCATTTAATACATAGGGTTTCTTCGTCAAATGGAATTCGATCTCCCGTACTTACGTACTTTAGTTCTACGTCCTACAAATTAGGCTATGTGTTAAGCGCTAACTAATATTGTTTTAAGCGCTAACTAAATTTATTAAAAACACTTTGCAATTATTAACTACCACTTTAATTATTGTTGAAAACTATTCGTATTTATGAAAGTATTTAGCAGCTTTGGTAAGAAAACATCTGTTTATTAATCGCAAAAATTCTGTTTAAAACTCAAAACGCGATTTTTATAAAATGCAATTTCCCACTTCTTTTTTTAATAGTTTCAGAAAATAACAACAGATTTCATGCAAATGAAAAAAAGAAACTTGTGCGTACGTTTATTAAATATTTAATCCTTTCAAAAGCGCTTTTAGTGGTTGTAAAAAAAATTTCATCTTTACGCACTTTATTTTGGGATTTTCGGGAAGTTTTGGAGATTTTATATTAACAATTCCAAACCTTTTAACAGTAACTACTAGTCCCAAAGGGATTTGTAAAGTACTTTTTAATTACCGAATAATGCTTTGATTGCTTTTGCAAAACTAGTGAAATTTTTAAAACGTCGAAATTTTTATAAAACTTAAGTTCGGCAATTTATAACAGACTGAATGTGAAACAGATGTAGTAGTAATTTCAACATATTTAAAATTGTTTTACTACTCTTTAGAGACTGTTTACTAAATATGAATTTCATATTTCAATATTATATTGTAGTTTAAAAATGCTAAAAATTTCAACTAACATTTTTGTTATGATTAATCTTTATATCATTATCGCATTATCAATTCAATATTGAATACAAATTATCCACTTTATATCATTCTTTTAATCAATATTAATTGTTCAATAAATTGTATTTATTGATAAAGTTTGATAACACAATGAGTTGTAATTTTCCAAATGGAAACTTTATATATCCATAAATATGAGTCCTACAGTTGAATAAATCATAATTTCATAAAATTTTAATTTTTATAATTTAATAAAATGGCATGATTTAATAAATAGAAATTTTGTAATTCATTAAAAATAAATTTTGTAATTGAATAAACATAAAGTTTAAAATTTTATGTATTTTACAAAATTCAATTGTAACTGAACTATTTTAGTTAAAATGAGAAATGTTTTTTCAGAATTTTTGCCAACTAAAATTCCGAACCTCTGCCTCCATGTTTCTAATGAGTTTCTTGATTTATAAAATAAAGGAATAACTTTAACTTCATAATCAATAAATATAAATTTTGAAATACGATAATATTTTACGAAACTCAATTCAAATTAAACTATTACAGTTTGAAAGAAATTTTTCTCTAATTTTTGCCAATTTAAAACCCTGACTGCGTTCTCACTATATGTTTTTTAATTCTCAGAATGAAGGAATTATTTTTATTTCGCCTATAATCCTTTAAATGTAAATGTCCTTTAAACACTGTGCTAACATGTATATTAAAATTTAATCAAATATGTAAATTCTAGTATATATATTCATACTTTCAATTTATACTATGTCGTTGTAACAATTATAAATCATTTATGCATTATGGAAAGAAGGAAAAACAAATTAGGCATATAAATAGTTTAATTTAAAATAAAACGTCGTAATCAACTCTAAACCATAGCAACATATCTTCATTTATAGATGGAGTTTATTATTCCTTCATTTCGAGTGGTTAATTAAACTAGCACGAATTCATATTCATGTTAGGGGAATTCTCAATAGAATCAACCATTTAGAATATGAGAGGCATAAATCAATGAATTATCTGCCATATTGTTCTAAGAACCATAATTAGAACCTTAATTATTCAAACACAGTCAGATATAATACGTTTCCTGGTCGATGAAGTGCAAGAGCGAATGGAGGAAGACCATTGTTAGCGAAACATTTCCTGATTCGATCATTGATAGGGTCAAAATTTAATTTGAATTGCTTCTTGCAACGCTTTACGGGAACAGTTGTGGATTCACAAAGAAAAGGTATTTAAAACAACTGCCGTTGAATATTAAAAGTCAAACATCACCTTTTAAATAAAATTTCATTAAAAGTTGGTTAATTAATTTTTAAAAGTTCTAGCTATGCTTTGTCGTGTGATTGTAAATAAAAATCAGGGACAATCATTTTCAAACAATTACGATGATGATTTAATAGAATTTGTTTAATCATCATCAATTAGTATTATTACAATAGTATAGTTTGCTGTAGTTTTACTTATTAGTATCCGGTAAAAGCTTGGCCGTTGAAAATTTTAGTTGCGCTTGTTGTTTTAATGATTTCCTATTTTAAATATACTATACATCAGTGCTTCCTTACTTTTTTTCCGTTTTGGCTGCGGAACCCTAAATGACCCACCTTCTTTTGGCGGATCCCGGCACTTAATGAATAATTTCATCAGCAATGGTGGATATATTAACTAATGGAAGACTTATTATTTTGAAAAAATGCAATGATCAAAAGAGAGAGGCCTTGAATGCCAATGATGTAACCTGGGTTCATATCCCAGCGATGGCTAGACGATACGAATTCCCCACTCGACTCGCACCGACCACAGTGTTGACGTAAAATATCCTCAGAGGTAGAATCCTCTTCCAGCAAAAGCTAGCCTTGAGAAAATTTCGTGGTTTAACTTTCTATGTAATGAAAATGCTAAAATAATGCAAAAGTTAGTTGCAGCTAAAAGACTTGCACGAAGGTAAATTTCAGTCAATACTTGATTGCTGGTCTTTTGGATTTGGCTCAAAAGTTACGGAGTTGAACATTTTTAGTTTTATAGTCAGAATTTGGTCGGCTGTTCTATGACGGTTACAACATGAAAATAAAATGATCTAAATTTTTATGACTATTTTGAAAATATTTAGTAAATATTTGAAGAATAGAATTTTTTCTTCATATCACTTTATCGATATTAATCTTAAAATAAGGTTTCATATCAGTCACTTTAATTCACAGGTCTGGAGCGCCACCTAGTTAAGTTCTTAATTAAATTTTAGTGCATGCAATAAACTGAAAATGAATGATCTGAAACATGGTTTCCATTAAAATAAAAACCGAAAAAAGAAGAAACTAAACGTTAAGAATTCGTTTTTGGTGCGAAATACAAATAAATTTTTCGCGAACACATATCCTTTACATAATTCATTATTTAAATTGCTATTAGGCAAAACATCGCTTTGTAATTTCTTTCATTACAAGCATTTAAATTAAATAATTTAATAAAAATAACGTAAATATTCATAAAAATGATGAATTATTAATTATATATTTAAAAAATTTAATTACAGGCTTCGAAAATTATAACAAGTTAAAAAAATTTCCTAAATCTCGGAACCTTTCACGGAACCCCAAGCTTCCGCGTAACACCATTTGGAAACCGCTGCTATGCATTATTTAAAAATAAACCATTTTAAAACCATCATTGCAGTATTCGTAAACAGAACCAGAAGAATAACAATTGACGATTAGCCAACAGTTTTAAGATAACCCCCTTCAAAACTTTTGATTCAGGCTCGCATCACAAACACAAAACCGGCCAAGAGACAGTTTTGAACGTAAGGTGGTGTAAAAGGTGAAAAAAAAATGATTTCGACATAAACGCATTTAAAGTCTTAAACTCATTAGTCTATCCACTGTTATCGCTTTGCACAAAAACTGCAAAAAACGTTGTAAATTATTTGAGTACAAACAAAAGCAAAGTATTTTTAGAAATCTGGAAGTAAAGGGGTTCTAAATCTATACATCTATACATAATAATAAACGCGGCTGTGTGTGTGTGTGTGTCTGTAATCACAATATATCGCCCCAGAAGCCTCGCTCGGGCACGAAACTCGGCCCATAATTGTGTTTTGACATAATGAAGAAGTATTTTTTTTCTTTTTCAAAAATTTTGATTAGTTATTTAGTTATCAGTCATTTTGTAAGTCTATGCTTTTCGTCTGCTTTTTCGTCTTCAAAGAGCCATATTCAAAAAACTATTCGCGATCGCAACGAACTATAGGGGGCGTTGTTGTATGAGACGCATACCTGCGATTTCTACATGAACCGCCATTCAGTTACTCTAGAGACGTCGTTAATGTAGCATGTAGCATTGCAACGTTCCTTCTTTATTGTGACTAATTAAATTTAAAAAAGAAAAATGCTTGATATTCTTTCTTATGCAAACGAAAACAAAATGGTATCTCTTTTTATTAGAGAAGGAATATCCAAAACACATCGGAAAAATATTTGTACATTAACAGAAAAAAATATGCATATTCTTATAAGAGTTAAAACCTAATGCCCGAGAAATAGTTTTACTAAATTTAATGATATAACATGAAAGGCCCATTTAAACTTTACATTCTATAGTTTTAAGAATCATATTACTTCAAAAATTAAAATGAACAAAAAGTATACATAAGCCTCATAATTTTATGAAATTTAATTTTGTAAACAAAGTTTTTTGACAACAATTTTTATCAAAAAATTTCAAGTTTCAATAAAAATCATTATTTAGAAACTAAGAAACGTAAAATAAAGAATGCTGACGAAACAAAAACAAATGAACAATTCTTTTTTGTCGCCATTTTTAGTGCTACAAAAATTCGTCTTTGGGATTTGCCAAAAACAAAACAAGATGCAATTGTATTTTTTTAGGAGGGAAATATTTTACCGAAAAAACGAAAATGTACCAATTCCCACAACATAAAACTTTATCTTGGTAAACGTTCGTTTTGGAAATGTTATTTCATTTGGAATCTTATTTATCAGAGTTCATATGGCGATATGATTGTTTTGAATCTTTGCTAAACTCTGTATCGACTCATTTTCCACCGAAATCCGATTGACTATTTTGATTTTAAATAAAGTGTTTTATTTTATGAATTGTCGCAAAAATTTTAAGTGTAGATTAGCGGCACTTAAAAACCGCCAAATCTGTAGCGGCGGTGGCGTTAATAAGTAAGTATCGAATTTTTATTCCATACTTTTCTGAATCATATTACTTCAAACATTGGAATATACAAGAAGTATACATAAACACATAATGTTATACCATTTAATTTTTCAAAAAAAGTATTTTGAGAACAATTTTTATCGAAAAATTATAAACTAAAAAACGGAAAATAAAGAATTCTTAGGATAAAAAAACGATTTCAAGAATTCTTTACATTGAAATAAAAACTTTCATATTGTTTCTTTTTTTATTATTCTTATAGTTCTTAATCAGACGTAAAAAACCATTCTGTAGAGAACCATCATCAAATGAAAAAAAAATATTTACAGTCAAATTTTTTATTGTAAAAATCATTGCACTTACCCGATTTATAATTCCCGGAGAATTCCAAAATGATAAGTTCCTTGTTTGAAAACTTTATTCTCAAATAATAGATGCATAGTTTATCCCTTCATTACTTTTAGATAACATACTATACAGCAAAATTTTATAATAGATATGAAATTGAATATGTAGCTAAAAACAGAATAGCTGAATTCTAGTTGAACTTATTCTTTCAACACTAAAAAATACTTACCAAGAAAGCGATTAAAATTAATTAAGAATCAGCACAAATGGCACTATTTCAAGTAACTTGGATAATTTTTTATTGTTGTTTTCCGAATTATATGGATACAGAAATATATACTATTCTATAACGAAGAAGAATATGTTATAACTATTACAATTCTGTATGTTCTGAATTCATATTTATTCACTGGAATGACGAAAGCAATGTTGACTTCACTTTAATTCGTAATGAATTGAAGACAGAAGAAATGCATTTTACCTTAATACACACATCTGTAACAGTATCCGAAATCGGAAGTCATCAGTTGCAAGTTTGTTGATAATAGAAATAAAAAATTATTGCGGAATTTTTCTTCAAATGTTTGGCGTGTTCTGTTCCTGAAAGATTTACTAATATTCTGGAGATTTTTTTCAAGTTCTTCGGCCTTTTCCTTAGGAAAATTTTGTTTCTTATTTGCTGCTAAAAAATGGCGTCTGATTCAGTCAATGATTTCGATGGAACTAAATGAAAACGTGATAAATTAATGTCCGATATTTACAGGCTCCCGCTAGACGGCGTACTCGAGCGTTGCGATCGCGAATTAAAAATGCATATACTTTTCCCCACTCTTATAAATGTATGCTAATGCGAACCTCACAATTGAAATATTAATTTTCGACAACTTAAACCAATAATATACGAAGGAATTAATAATTTAATTGTAAAGTTCGCATTAGTTTTCATTTATTAAAGTGGAGAAAAGTTTAACGTTTGTATTAAAAATGTGGCAACATATTCGATACGTAAATAGAACGCTTCGCTTTGATATATTTGTCGCTGTTCATAATTGTTATAATAAGTTTTTCTTCTTCTTTCCACGCTCTATTTTTTTTTCCTTAAGCGAAGACGATAATTTTTATAGCGATATTGTAGTACTTTGTACAACTAAAAATTCTTTTCACAACACTTTAAAAATATTTACTTTATTTTCTTTATATATACAGAGAACAGTCGGCAAAGAATTCGATTAGGTTGAAAAACATTTCGCTAAAAAGGAACGAATTCCAAAAGAAAAAATAAACAACTTAAAGAATAAAAATGCTGATGCCAGCCAATTTTTTGAAAGTTAACTTAGAAATAACAAACCAAACGATGTTAAATAACAAACCGATGTTAACAAAATGACGTAGAAAGCGCAACTAGATCAAAATTATACAAGCACAACTAGATCAAATTATAATACCTGAGTGCTTGACGTAACAGATATAGAAGTAGAATTTGATACCATAAAAAATTATATAGAAATAGAAATTGATACCATAAAAAATTTATTCGTTTTCGTATTCTTTTCATGTATTTAGCATTTTAGTTTTTTTTTCTTAAGCGTTGTAGCTATGTAATTTCAAACATCCTCAAGAGCTATAACACAGCTGCAGCAGAACTGGATATGAAGACAAAATTGCTGGACAGGAACACTTTAATTGTCCACTAATCTTTAAAATCTTCTAATCTTTGTCCACTATGTTTTAAAAAACTTTATTTGTGAAAACCTTCAGCGTGGCGGACAGCTGGCCGCCTTAGGCGGTTAGTTCATAATAAACTCAGTTTTGATCATTTTGTTCAAGATCATGTTTTCGCATTGATCATATACCTTAATACAATTAGAATTTTTAATTCCAATTATGTTCCAGAACACAGACACGTGACATTTATGATTTTGAAGCCAGTAGAGTTTTTTTTACTATGTTCTTGAGCACAAAAATGGTTGAGCACGTGACAGTTATAAACGAACTTTAGAATTATTGTTTCCGTATGTGTTCCTGAATACAGAAACGTCTGCGCGATATATCTGTGTTTCTGAACAGAGCAGAGGCTGAGCTTAGCAGTTTGATTTTGATTTTTTTCCTTTCCAATATGTGAATAACGGTGAAAATGTTAGTTATCATTGTTTTTTAATAAGCTTTGAGCTTGAATATGTTAAGATTAAATATTTTTTAATTGCAGAAAATTATTTTTTGAAAAATTGTCTCTCCTCCTGCAGAAAAATTGTCTCACATGCAGATAAAAAATAATCACCATAAGCACTTGAATTCTAGTTACTAAACTTAACTTTTGTATGTCTTCAATTCTTCTAGTTTTTAAAAAACATCTTTTTTAGAATACGTACTTCGCGAATAATTTTAAAATAATCTAGATATTCTTTAAATCTTTTTTTCATATTTTATCCACGTAAAAAAAAATGTAACTTAAAACTTATATAGATTATTTTATTATTATTTATTCTATTTTTCATACTTTTATTCAAATGTAAAATTTTTCTATTCGTAGAATTTATAAATATGTAATATTTTTTTAAAAAACATATTTGTCGCGTTTCTGTTTGCTTAATCCAGTTTATATTTTATTTCAAGATATTTATCTTCAGCAATTCTCACAGTTTACGTCTTCTTTGATGTCTGTTTTAGTTGTGATATCTTCTCATATTATTTTTACTTGCAGTTAAATATTTGTTCAGGCCGAATAAAAACTATTGTCGTTTTCAACCGAAGACTTTTAAAATATAAAAATTCCCTTATGAGAGAGAATAAGTTCTACACGTAGCGTAAGATTCGCTTGTCAGGATTAACTAAGATTAAGATGCTATATACAGCAAAATATAAAGCTCAGCTATGCGAAACTAAATCATTTCAATTAGTTTTGCATTCAGTTTTAGAAATGGAGCTCTAAATAATACGATCTCAGGAAAGGAATATGCGAAATTCTTTTCTTAATTTTTGTTGAAAATTTAGAAAAATTAACAAAATAGATTTTCTTTTATTTAAAAGTAAGGCTGCACTTCTAATTAACTTGTGTTTAGTTAGAATAGTATTGGAATTCTTAAAAATAGTGAAATATTTCAAAGTTAGATATTTTTCGTTGCGAACTTTAACTATTAAAAGCATGGTTAAAATTTAAAATCCTAATTTTTTACTTTTCACTTTATATAGTAACGAATCTACAGATTATACTCAGAAAACGTTATTTCAAACTCTCCGAAGATTATAACTATGTAATCTTATATGGTTTGCCCTGCAAGCCATGCTCGCTTCACTCACTACTAAATTAAACCCATTTGAACTATATTCTAATGCAAAATCCTTAAAATTTAAATCAATTCTGAAAATCTCTCTGTAAAAAAGTTAAATTTTTAGTCAAGTTATTGAAATAAAATTTTAATTAATATGACAGGTAATAAACTTGCAGAAAATTACTTTGATATGAACTATTCTCTTTTAACCTTTAAGGTCTTCCCAACTTATAGCTCAGTTTGTTTTAGCTTTTCGCTTTCAACGTGAGAAAAGAATTCTCATTCGGAAATATGTAAACGTGTACTATTACGCTTCCATACTTGTGACAGCTCACGTTCTTGATTGTTCAATTCTTTGCTACCACCGCGAGAAGAAAATGAGGATTTTCTTTGTCGCCATGTAGGAGAAATATAAATGGACATTAAATATATTTTTTTGAAAATAAATATGCTTGATCTATTAACAGAGTTGTAGTGTTAAAACTTTTTTTTTACTGGAACGCAATTAACTGTACCGAGGAAAAGAGGGCGGAATCTAAAATAGATAATTTTTATTCAAAACAGATAATTAAAAGATAATTTTTGATCAATAATAAGTAAATCATTTTATGTTATAAAATTTTTTATCAAAAATTTCTTTATTTTTTATTACAATTTCAATAACTTACTTTTCCATTTTCCGAAAAAACAACTCTCACTGTTTTTATTTGCGTATTTTTTTTTTTTACTGTTGAAGATCAATTTGCAATATGAGCTTACAGATTTATGAAGAATTATTTATTAATAAAATTGCTTTAAACTATTTTAAAAAATTTCCATAATGAGTATTCCTTTTTATCAACCGCTATTGTTAGAAACAGCTATAAAGAATGAATTATCAAAAACGCACTGTAAAATTAATTATATAATGTTACATCAATGCAATGTTACAAAATTGACAAATTGTCTTAACTGGGATTAATTGCTTTCAAACTTTTCACTTTAGTAAAGTTAGCATTAAATTTCTTAGCACTATGAGTGGATTATACAAGTTTTTTTTTTAATTAAAAGGAGTCAAGATTATAAAGGGACAATTCGTATTATGTCTATTAAAGTTTTGTAACCTCGATCCGTCTCACTAAAAAGGGAACCTCACCCCAGTCTATTAGTTTATGCCAGAAAGTGGGAAAATGTAAAATGTTTTATTAGTGATGTATTTTGATGTCAAAATTTAGAAGAAAATAAATTATAATTTTTATTGGCTTCAGGCACTAAGTACAAATATTATTCTATCTCAAGATCTACTATTCTATCAAGATCTATTTTAAAAAATAAAGAGAGTATTGCTGTTATCTCATCATGTTATCAACACAAAATTCTAACAGCATTTAAAAAAATACATATATATACATTAAATTTATTTTGTAACATTTTGAAATTGACTATTCTTAGCCATATATTTGATGATGCTTAAATAAGGAAACTTGTTTCTTAACTGAATAATTCATTTTCATTTCACTATTCCTGTTAATATCATATCGTTGCAGCTCACGTAATTTATTTCATGTTTCAAATATTTGAATTAAAATTACGATGCTTGTCCGATCTAGGCGTTTTGTCCAAATTACATAACATTCTCTTACATTATCTAAAGGATCATCTGTAACGGATGAACTGCGACTATAATGAATAAAGACATGCTTCAAATAGCCAACAAATATGAATTTGAAGGAAGAAAGGGGTGACTCGATGGTATATGAATTTCTGTATGTGGTTTGTTTCATAAAGTTAGGCAGTGCTTCTGTTACGGTAATGTATTTGGAATAGTTCTTCACACGTGCACTCGCGAAAGGAATTGTTAAGTATTTCACCAAAGATGCTGATTTTTGCATTTATCATTTGTTGTTAATTTAAAATTTTTAACTAAAAATAAATGTTTTGTTCTAAGTACAGTAACTTTAAAATTTTTTCGATTAAAGCAAAAACTTTTTTTTAACGATTGCGAAAGGGAAACAAGTTTTGTAGTTGTTTTTTGTTGAGCAATCATGCTATAAAAAAGTTCCAGCATAATGAAGCAAAACAAAAAAGCATAAAGATGAGCTCAAGAGAGGTTGAGAACTTGGATTTGTCATCCGACTCTTGCACAAGAACCAAAATTGTGTAGTGTCGAAGAGGTCTTTACTACTTCAACAGGACGAAACATATATATCTCCAACTCAATTCATGGACAGACCTACAACCAATAGAGGTAATACGTTCTCATTCTATTGTTCAGAAACTGACGTAAACAGAGGTGACGCAATGAACTTCCTTTGTGACTGCGCACAAAATTGTACTGGAACAGCTGAATTTTGTTCCGCATATTCTTGTAACAATAAAACTTTTTGCAAATGTGATATAAAAAGAAGTCAGATACGAACTCCTTCATTTTTAAGCCAATCGCAGGGTTTCAAATACTACCATAATTTCTTTCGATATATGTTTATTTCGGAAAAATCACGCAGGGAGTAAATCAAGACAACTTCTGGAATTTGAAAGTGCTCTCGTTGTACAGCACAACCTAACATTATCATTTAATGAACCAGTGGTTTCTGACCGGTCACCCGGGAAATTAATAGACAGAATTTCTAGTAATGAAATAATTTATGACATTAAAGAGGATCTCAACGTTGTGTTACCTACCGAACTTAGAGCTTTCAAGGACAAACTAACTTTCATTTTCATTTCATCTGATGGGAAGGAAAAGTTATTTGCCGCTCCACGAACACTGTATTCCAGGCAAGGAATTAGAGGCGTTAACTGTTGAAAGTAAGGCCTATCCGGGCACAACAAATTGTCACCCTTCAAGCGTGGGTAGCGGCTGCACTATTATTTCCCGGATGGAATGGTTATTTTACCGTGTATTCTACATTCCTGATCTCATACATTCGTATGAAGTACGTTCCATTGTAGGTCATCAGTGTTCATATACAATAGAGGTTGACGGATCGGAAAGTGGTACATCAGAAGTACTGACATTCCCTTTATCAGCTCAAACAAAAGATAGAGTTTTTAAGGAAATTCAAGGGTCGCTTTATCAACCACAACTTCATTTTTCTGACTCCCTCCTTGTTCGAGTTGGAAATCCATCAGAGGCTTATCTGACGCCAACCAATCCTCAACATGCTCCAATGACTAGTTTGGTGGGTCGGATACAAGCCAATAAAAGCTTCGCCGAAAGTTTCATATTTGATCCCGACATCACTAAGTGTGATTTCTTCGAAACAACGTTGATATGTTCAACGAAACCAGATAGCCTTACAACCGACTCAAAGGAAAAGGCCCTTCCACTGGTCAGAGACTTGCACTTATTTTCTATGAACAAGGGTTCCCTAGCATCACAACTCTTAGCAATTGCTCCTGTTAAACTGTCAATTAGTTTCAGGGACTATAAAATAATGGTACACACGTCACAAATTTGCCCCAAAGTTATGGAAAGCGAAGTAACGGCTAAAGGCTGTTATTCTTGCCAGATTTTAAGTGAGCTGAAGTTTACTGCTCATTCCAGTTGCCAAGCTGGAACAGTATCTGTTGAACTTCAAAAATTGTTTTATACACTTAATCATTTGTATTGGAGACTGAGCCACGAGAATTTGTTATTAAATTTCAGGCTGAACAAAAATGTTATGAGGAAAAATTATGCCTTGTAGCAAGAGAAATGAAGCATAGCAAGCTTCTTTCCTTTTGCTTAACTGAGCCTAGTATAAAACTCTTAAATTGTAATTCCTCATACACTAAAGCGATATCCAGTTCTGATTCCTCTGGCTCAGGTTTCTTTAACTTTTTCTCTTTTTCTACATTGAGCAGTGTGTTTTTTTGTTTCAAAATGCTTGGAGTTTTTCTTATTATTATTTGTTTAAGCATTACCATCTTCTCAACTTGCAACTAGACGATGAGATGTAATTTTTATTTTCTGTCATTTCGGATATTTTTTTAATTTCATTTTTAAAATTTATATTTTTTATATTTTTGCGAAAGGTATTTTTAATGTAACATAACGATACATAAGATTTATAGAATGTATTGAACTTACCTTTTCTCTTAATCAAACAAAATTTCTATAAATCCTATATATTTTAAACTCTTTTAAACACAAACTATTTTCCTATATAAACATATAATTTTCATTTTTTTTTATGAAATAAAATAATAATAATTTAGCAATTTATTCTGCAAAATATATGTATCATCTGCAATGCTAGGATTCTTCTGTTAACTTTGGAAAAATCTTTCTTCTACATAATATTTTATTCCTATGAATGATTATAAGATTCTCATGTGTATCTTAATTCTATTGTTATGTATATATTTTTTTTCTTGCATATTTTCTATATTGCTTTATACTTAACTTTTATCATGCTTATGATGATTGTTTGCTTTAAGTTTTAAATATAATGAAAGTTATGTTATGTGTTAAATAAGAAAGAAACATTCCTTCTTCGTTTAGCTGGTTAAGCAATAATTTTTTTTCTCAGCTTTTGAGGAAAATGTGACGCTTATCGTCACTCAAAATTAAGATCAAGAGAAAGGGCTAAAATTAGATTTCTAGAACATTTCAGACTCTTCGATAAAATAAAACTACCGTGGGAAATCTCCATCGGTAAATAGTAACTTAAATACGGATAGAGTAATTCAAATAAACAATTAGGTTAAAATCTTACAGTGTCACTCCCATCATGGGATTAACCCCATCAGGGGACTAACTCGAAAACAACAATAACTTTTGAACTTGACATTTCCTCAAATTTGTAACTTTTTATCACGCAAAAAATACGATATAAAAGCAGCCTAAGGAAAAGGTTAGGGGAGCCATCAAAGTGGGTCTACTCAAGGCTGATTCCGAAAGGAAACCACTATGAATAAACTTAGTAAGTCTCTCTCTCTCCATCGATTCTAAAAGAATGTAAGCACAAATGTTATAATGCTAAGTTGGTAAATGCTAATGCTAAAGTGGTTGAATTGTAAATAAAATATTATTTGTTTAAATTTAAGACAAGCAAATTTCTTTTATTTAATTTAATTGCAATAACTATACGATACGGCCTGAAAGTGCTACAATAATACTCAATACAATTATAGTCAAATATTATTATTTCAATACTTTCATATAGTTTCTAACTTTAAGCAAGGGTAGAAAGCATTGTTTAAAATTGAAGGATTTAAGAGGTTTCAAATTATTCTACAATTAGCACCCAATAACATTCAAACAGAACACTACAATAATAATATTTTATTACTATACGTTCAAACGCTTTTCTATTGGAAACAAGACTAAAAAACAATTTTTTAAATTAAAAAGATTTTTGAGATTTATTAACTCAAGGTGAAATTCTAAAGCGAAATATATTGAAAAACTCTGAGGATATATTGAAAATGTTGAGCAAAGAAACATCTGGATTAGATAGATTATCAACCAAAACAGGGTGTCAACAAAGTTAAAAAAAGTAATTTTGATAGAAGACACAGCTTGTTAATTAAAAATTGGGAATTCGTTTTTGATTACTAAAGAATACTTTACAGGCTTATGTATGGGGACAACATATCACGTAAAAAGCGTGGGCTTTGCTGACAAGTACTCAATTTTGTCAAAATTTTCGACTACCGTCTTACCGTAAACCTTGCTGAATTTATACATTTCGAGCAGCAAATAAATTGTTAAATAATGTTAAATCTCATAATACTTGCTACCCTTTCTGATCACTAGCCAGGAAATGACACAACAGTGTTCAAAGCATTGCTCAAGAATAAAAACACGTTGTTCTTTCGTACAGAGCTCCAGTTTTAACAACCCAGAACTATCAGCTATTTATTTCTTTATTCTTGGCCACATTTTATATCACAAAATTCCAATCCTACTTGAATTTAAACTATTAATTTGGCGACGTCACTTCCAGAGTTTGCAAAACAATCCCTGTTCATTTTTCTTGTGCTGCATAACTTAAATAACCGAACCGATGGTAATTAATAACAGCAACAGAACCTGAAATGTAAACAAAGATTAATTAAAATCTATCATTAACTCACAATGAAACGTATTTTTTTATTTATAAAATTGAGCTTTAAGATAACTAATTTCCTGTATTGTAAAATATAATTAATTTCGTTGTAAGCTGTATATATTCCGTAGACAGTAACGCATGAAACGGAGGTCGAAGGAAATGTTAAAATAGTTAGTTTCAACCGCCGAGCCTATCTCTTCCAAATTTGGTGCAAGTCTGGTAACAATGACGGAACATACAATCATTCTGTTTTATCGACATAGATGTTTTAAGGAACTAATGGATCAGAAACCATTTTAAGCTTCTATAACTAATTCTCAATAATATAATAGAGAAAATTCTATTCTTGCAGAAACAGGCGAAAATTTCGCTTTAGGGAAATTCCCAAGTGAGAGAAGCTTGCAGCTTAATTAACAATGGATTCTTCCAAGTTCCTTAGTGCAAACGATAATTTCCCATTAAGCCTTAAGGTTCGAGAATTTTCTTCGATGTCTTTCTTGTGTATATTTAAATAAGAGTGTACCTTCCCGTACCTGGATAAAGAAAGCTCTTAAGACTCGCTCTAGACTGACTAACAAATAACCTAAATTCAATTATCCGCCTAATTTCAAAGATCTGTATTAGCCCTATCTTTCGAACGCAAGCAGCGCGTGATAATGTGGACCAATTAACTCCAAAAACACGGCACCTGCTACCAATCAGTTTCTACGGAAGATGAATCATTATAGAAAGCACTTGTCTCTTCCTTATGCGCAAACTCAGAACTAGAAGAGCTAAGGACAAAGTGTTGGGAAATTGGCGAAATGAGATTCTGTTGGCTCCACTTGAAAGACGCCACCAGGGTCTGAGATTAATTTGATTGACCGTGTACCCGGGTGTGTTTGCTCATTATCGCTAACATGGAATCCGTATGTCAACAGAGAAAGAATTAATCTTTCAACATTTGACAGAGATTACAAACTTTCGTTTCTTTTTTGACACCGATCAACTCAAATTAGCATTTTAGATATGAGTGCTTAGAAATTATTCTTTATAATTAATTGCCGCGAAAAATTATACTTCCACAAAAGTTATAATATCAAGATAAATTTCATTAACATTTTGGCAATTTTAACACTGTGCAAGTTTAGTTACTATAAAGCTTTGCGGTGCAGGAGACAGGCTAGTGTTCTCCCAGACCTTTCTACTGAGAACAAATAAGTAGTTTTTTCGCAGGATGTTTTAGCTCAATCTATGCAAATTTTTATATAAATAAATGAAAATTCTAATTATAAATCTTAAAAAAATAAAATTTTCATTTATTTAAATTCAATTAATTCATTTATTTAATATTTTTATTTAAATAAATGAAAATTCTAATTCTAAATTAAAAAAAAAAAAAAAATTTATTTATTTAAATAAAATATTGTAATTTCATTTTAATTTCTTTCTGAATTTAATTATAAATTATTTTCTTAAGCACCAGAAATTTATTCTGGTCGTGTTTTATAATTAAATGATTTTAACGTGATTTATTCGGGATAATAAATGATCATGTGATAATAAATGGAATTGTGAGATGCCCTAAGTTTAAAACTATCAGGTGAGAATCATTATGTTTTATGTGAAACAATAAAAGTCTAAATGCTAATATTTTTATATTTACTGAAGAAAACCTTGAAAGAGACAGTTTTTAATTCATATAAAAATAAATAAAATAAAGAATGAAATATAAAATACAGTAAAATATCTAAATTAAAACATAAAAGGAAAAAAAAAAGAAAAAAGATAAACTAAAATATAAAATGAAATATGAAATAAAACGAATAAATTATAAATTAAATGAAACTATCACTGCTGAGTATCTGATTTGCAGAAAACTTTAATATATCCTTGACATTGAGTTACTCTTGTGACTTTAACCAACTCTATTTTTTCAAGTTTATTTACTTTTTTAACATAGTTGGCAAGAAAAGCAGCACGCTTAGCCTAAAATTAAAAAAAAGAAACTTTTATTTATACTTGAAAAATAAAAATATGTAAAATTAAATTCCAAAAATAAACTCTCATTTGAAAAAAAAAAAAAAAGTAAAGAAAGGGTTAAAGAGAAGGACGAAGTAGAGAAACGCTGCGGAAAGACCTTCAAATCTCACGTTTCCCCGAATTCAGGTTCGCCAAGACATCGTCAGACCGTGCGAAAAAGACGCTTTACCACACTCTCTTGATTCCCAGCCAGGTTCCAGAATATTCTATATTTCCCCCTCTTTCTGTCTTGTCAAAAAAGTGATGCTTTTGATCCGTCCGTATGTTTAGTTAAGATCGTTCCCGTTCGCTTGATACGTTGACTTGATATGGAGCTACTACCGCATTTCCGGAACTTTTATGAATATTATTGGCGACTCTCCTCTGTCATCGCGCATCTTTCGGTTCGCAAATGTAAACATTAAAAACGAAACAGCTGCAAATGTGAAGCTATAAAGAGAATTTTATTATAACGGCGTCTTTATTTTGGAGGGAGGGAGGAAGGGATAATTAAATGCGCATTAAATGCTTTTCGCGAGGTAAACATTACGGGTATGTTTTCCGATGCGTGGGTCGAATAGCTATTTTTGCTGTTTTCATTCTGAGCTGTAAATATAAAACGCGGTAGATTAGTAGTTGGGATGAAGTCTGTTCAAAAATAAGATCTCGGGAAACTTATTGTGAAAGATCGGGATGTTCCAAAGCAGATTTTCTCAAACTATGCGCAATGTCGCCAGCACAAATTGCATACAATTGAGTACTTTATTTTATTGCAACTGTTGTTTAAAATTAAAACGTAACAATAAATAATAATGGAAATGCATACAAAAACAAGCATAATTGTTATTTAAGCAAAAAATCATTATTTGCGCCATTTTTTGAATTATGAGCAAAGCCGTGGAGCACTTAGAGTATAAAACATTTCTAAGTGTTACGCGGGAACGCTTAAAATTATATATATATATATCGAACTTCTATTTGTCGAAGAGTTTTTTCTCAAAAACTTGATGTGTCGATTGATGGTACCTTCATTAACCAAGAGTAGTATTGAATTGAAAATATTTTTTTTAAAATTAACTACAGTTTCAACAAATTAAAAAAGTTTACATTTTTCTCTTTAGCGTTTGCTTTGCATTTCCTTATGAAACATAATAGTATTTTTCGAAAGTCTTTTCTAATAAAACAAATGTTATAATTTTTAATAATAACTACTTTTTAATAGCAAATAAAAAATAAAATTTGTTCTTCAAGAAAAATTTCGAAAAATAATTAATTAAAAAATACTGCTTTCTAAGCTTTTAATAACTCTTCGCAGCCGCCACCTTTTTCTTATTTTGCGGAACATTTTATTTTTATTTTCTGATAATTTCAAGATTAAAGCATTAGTTTTTTATTCATGGTTTAATAAAATCAATTTAAAGTTATCTTAATTAGTATAAAAAGAATTAATTTAAACAGCTTGATATTTATTTGAATGTCAAGCTATGTTCTAGTGAAATTCTTAAGTGATTCTGTGTACAATTGACTATTTATAGGTATTTTACAACCACTTGAGAAGATCTGCAATGAAGAACAAAAAAAAAAAAAAGTAAACAGATATGCATTTAAATATTCTGTTCACTTGTGCGTGAACAATTTAAAATGTGTAAAATAAACTTATTGAAGAAAAAAATTATGCTATTAGTTTTTCGCAATGAATTCAAAATACTTTTCGGGAATTAAATAAAGAAAAGTATCTATTCAATACATTTTTCACAATTTACAAAGCGCACTGAAATAGTTTACACCTTTAGCAGATTAATCCCACTTTATAATTTTAAAAATTTATGTTAGGAATTTATGAAGTTAGAAACACTGTCTCTAATTTATAATGTTCTATTGTATAAATAAGAACATTTAGAATACATTTTTGTAATAAAAATGTCTTTATGTCAAAAATATCTTTCAAATATATTCAAATATTTTATATAAACATAAGTTACTTTGTTCTGAATGATGTAAACATTAAAATCATACGTGATTTCATCGTATTTTCCTTTTGAAATTAGAAATATATATGAATCGGTTTGAATCTCAGAGTCTGTAACAGCGACGAAAATTGAACCCCAACCAATTCTTGAAACCAGTGTGACCGCGATTGCTGGTTGCTGCAACAGAGGCAGAATGAAGGAAGTGCGCATGTGTTAAATCATTGCAACATGCGATTTGTTGAAGTTGCAGTCGGTATGAAGGCTCCTTTAGTCACTTTATTCTAAAATAATGGTTGAATGGAAAATCTGTTTTAAAAGTAGCATGTATCAAGCTAGTATATTTTGAAATAAATTTAACATGGGAAGTATGCAGATATTTTTTGTCCAAAAAGTTTTGCATGCGATTTATGATGCTACTTCCTTTCACGGAAATAAAATTTTCTTTTTACAAGTTTTCACAGACTCGTAATAATAACACTGTTCACAAATACAAATTTGGTTATAATCAAAAGCATATTAATTTATTATTGATTACAATACGCACCCATTCTTAAATAAATAAGCTTTTATTCTGCTCTCGCGGTTTGCATAAATCATTTCCGAATAGACTTAATAATTATTTCACCTCAGACTAAGAGTAAACAATGGAACTTATGATTCAGCAATTAACGATACGTTTAAATGGCGGAAAATTCTCAATGTTGAGAAAAAATAATTATTTTGAAGACTATTCACCCAAGAGAAGAAATTATTGTGTACACGCAATGTTCGAACTCCAGGTGCTACTTTCGAGAGCAGACTATACAGTTAATTTAAAATTCAAAATTGATATTATAAATTCCGGGGAAAGTATTTTCCTTTAAAACTCTTAGAAAAATATGCTATTCTAGAAATTTATAAAATTTGATATGTTTGAGAAGTGGTTTGCTTTTACAAAGAATCCTGACAGGAATAAATGATGAGTTATCAAAGAATTTCGGGAAAAGATAAGCCAGCGTGTATGCATTATTGTAAAGGTGTTTATGCTAAGAATTATTATATGCGAAAGAGTTTTAAGAATAATATTTATTTGAATTAATCAATCTGTGCAGAAAATAACATTATTAAAAGAAGAAAATGTAACGAACTTTTTGAGATCCCCGATCATTATCGTTTGTTTATAAGTTTATAAAATTAAAATCAGGAAAATATTTTTCTCATAAATATTTTTTTAAAAAAAAGTCGTTTGATTTTTTTTTAAATCTTCTGTAGTCAGTTTTTTGACATAATTGAATGATTTTTAATAAAATTTTATTTTTGATCACTTTTTTTTATTTGAACTTTTTTATTTTATTAATTTTTATTTATTTATTTATTTTTTTGATTTATTTTTATTTGGTACTGCACATCACTTTTGCATTATTTTTTTAATTTCTTGAATAGTTTCATCAGAAGCTGTGGTTATTCTGACTAAAAATTCCGGAAATTTTTTTTTTATAATATATGTATAATTTCAATTAGAAAACAATTCTCTTTTGTACCCCAAAAAATTGCAAGCCTGCTAAAAAACAAATTTTCTATCATTAACATATTTTCAGTTGTTGTGTTTCTATTTGTGAGTATTTTGTGAATTAACCACTTTGGGAATTCATAATTTCGTTCACACGGAATTGCGATGGGTCAAATACCTGTATTTTAGACCCGTTCTGGGGTTTAAATTAGTTGCTAGTCGTAGCTTAAGCCAATTGTCATTTTTATTGTAAAATAACCTCTTTTAGTTTGCCTCAGAAAATTAGCAGTCCGCTAAAAACCGTGTCAAATCACATACCATCAAATTCATCCCGTTTCACGGTAATATTGACTTTAACAGTAAAGAAAAAGTTGGAAAATGCTTATTAAAATAGAAAAATTAACTCTTGAAATAAAAAGTTTCAATGCGCAAGGCGTTTTGTTCGCTTTATCAAATTATAAATTTTAAAAAAAAAAAAAAAAAAAAAAAAAAAAAAAAAAAAAAAAAAAAAAAAAAAAAAACCCTCCTATGCATATAGATACATATTTGTTAAAAAAACTACATTGATTAGCTGTCGGATGCCTCATTACCGAAACTATATGAAGAAAAAAAAATTAACGTTGACACTTTCGATTAACTATGAAAAATGAATGGAGGAAAAAAAAAGTACCACGATTATAAATATTACACATTACTGTTAGAAAGTTTCACATAATATTCTACAGCGATGAAGCATAGAAATTAAAAAAAAAAAAAAAAAGAATTCCTGACTCTAATGATTAATGTGCGCCTATGACATTGAAATATACGAAAAAGAATTTTTGTCATAATTTAAAATATAATCAACCGAGTTCACTATAAAATAAATGTCTTCTTAGATATACAATTTTAGCGCTAATTAATTAAATTTAAAATATCATTCATCAACTGAGTCACCTTTTCAAAATCCTGTTATTCAGGAACTATATATTTGTGCCTCGTTCTTAACAAAACAAGAAAATAGTAGTTGTTTTAAGATTAGAATAAGCGATACATTTAATCCAAAAGTGATACATTTAATTAATAGTATTTTACGTAGTTTCGTAATGTGTTAAATTTCGGCGAGTTGACTGCTACTCACATATTGTATATTTCTATAACATCTCTAGCTAAATTACGTGAAAGCAGTCTAAAATACGAATTTATATGGTTTAATTCATACTCAAGTGATTCATAAATAAACTTTGGATGGGTTTTCTGTTGCTCAGCATAATTTTCATACTGTTATGTTTTGGTTTTATACACACTCATTTACACTCGTTTTTTACACACTTTGTTTTGTTCACTTTTATTTTTCGATTTTTCAGTTTTATTAAAAAGATGTGCAAATCATAGTTTTGTACAATGTTTTGTATTTTATTCAGTTTTGTACAGTGCTTTCATATGTAGTACAATGGGATACCTGCAAGTGACTTAGTATAGGTATCTCGATCCTGATTGGTTGTTGAAACGTGGCATTTGTTTACGCTAGCAACTTTTTTTTCCCATTCTGTTTCGAGTACGCCAAGCCCGTCAACTATTATTTCTTTTGGCACTTTCTTTTACAAAGATTTAAATTCTTTCACTATATATTTACGCAGAGACTTCCCGAAGACTAACCCAAAGACAGCACGAGGCCACGTGGAACATAAACAAAATAATTATGCATCAAAGTTTCCAGGTGCACGAAACAAAAATAGATCACGGTTACAATAAAATGCATAAGCAAATAATGTATCTAAGTTAAGTAAAAGAAGCAGACGAGAAAGAATTATATTCCAACTAATTTGATGTGTGATACGGCTCTCTATTTAATTAACTTATCGGTAATTAACATTCTAAATAATGTAGAGAAACTCTTAGCTCAACTTTAATACGCCATTTTGGTGATAAATATTAACTGCCGCTGACATCATAGGTCACATGTGCGGGTATGTGAGGTCTTTTTCGTCCTGAAGTGCAAGCGCCCAATTGTTCACGGCATGCTTATATTCTATTAATTTGGAGACAATCGAACACTTGAACATGAACTGTCAACACTTCCAGACACTCCGTGGAAACCATCTTGCAGGACAAACTTTACATCAATGCTTTGCTAAGTTGGTCTGCAGAAACATTGTTAAAAAAATTATAAAGGCTACATTGGAGGACATTCTGAACCACATTTAACTCTGCTCGGAGCCTGCGAACACTATTGCTGGTGTCTTGCGTTTTTATCTACCATCATTTTAAATTTCTCTAGGATTTAACTTGTATTGTTTTTATCAATTTTTAACGGATTGTTTGGATTCTTAACTTGTACTGCTTTTTAACTTTCATACCGAATTTTAACTTCTAATAATTTACTACTGTTTTACATGCTTCTGTAAAGTTTTAACATTTATTGGTTTTTGATTGATTTTGTTTTTTAACCCTTTTACTACTTTACTATTTTAATTGGTTTACATTTGTTTAATAGAATTGTATTGATCATTATTTTAGATATTCTGATTTTTATACTCGTTGTTGGTGTAATGTAGTTTTACGTATTTATAATATATGTTTTATGTAAGTATCAACTCTCGTATGCCCTTAAATAGGGCGGGTCGAGCTACAAATAAACTCATATTCTATTAATTTCTCATTCATTAAAGTTAGATACTCCAAAAAAAAATTATGATCGGTAACGAAAAAAATTTAGCCGATCATAGTTCCTAAAATAACAATCTATATCTTTACATGGTAGTAAGTATTGATAATGTAGAACATCGAACAGTATCTGTGTAACATTGCATAGTTGTTATTAATATTTCATTTAACTTCTTTTAAGAACAGCGTGCAATGTTTGCTCAACTATTCAATAAACAGAGTGTGCGACATAGTTCCCTCCGTGTGGTTTTGCATCAATTCGCAGTGGTGACAATTCGTCTAGCCCACTTTGTCGTGAGACGATTTGTTGTGAGCACAATTCATTTTGTTCGAAATCCGTCGCAAAAACAATTCTTCTTGAGCACAATCCGTGGCGGTAACAATGCAACCTGGGTACAATTTGTTGCAAGCAATACACACAATTCATCGTGGTCAAGAGATATTACAATTGGCACAATTCATCGTGGTCAAGAGATATTACAATTGGCACAATTCATCGTGGGCACATTCCATCTAGGTAATAATTCATCGTGAGCACAATCCGTTGCGGTAACAATGCAACCTGGGTACAATTTGTTGCAAGCAATACACACAATTTATCGTGATCAAGAGATATTACAATTGGCACAATTCATCGTGGGCACATTCCATCTAGGTAATAATTCATCGTGAGCACAATCCGTGGCGGTAACAATGCAACCTGGATACAATTTGTTGCAAGCAATACACACAATTCATCGTGGTCAAGAGATATTACAATTGGCACAATTCATCGTGGGCACATTCCACCTAGGTAACAATTCATCGTGAGCACAATCCGTTGCTGTAACAATGCAACCTGGATACAATTTTTTTGCCAGCAATACACACAATTCATCGTGGTCGAGAGATATTACAATTGGCACAATTCATCGTGGGCACATTCCACCTAGGTAACAATTCATCGTGAGCACAATCCGTTGCTGTAACAATGCAACCTGGATACAATTTTTTGCCAGCAATACACACAATTCATCGTGGTCGAGAGATATTACAATTGGCACAATTCATCGTGGACACATTCCGCCTTGGTAACAATTCATCGTGAGCACAATTCGTAGAGAGCAAAATTTGTTGCAAGCTACACACACAATTTATCGTGGTCATGACTTATTACAATTAGCATTATTCATAGTGGGCATAACTCGTCGCAAGAAGAAGAATTCATCTTGTGCAGAATTCGTCGTAGCTACAATTCGTCACGAGCATAGTTTTATGAATTGTCGATGAATAGTCCAGTAATTATAGCGAAAAAAAAGGTTTTTCTACGAAATATTTATACCTAAAATGTTTCTTGATAAAAACATTCGGTAGAATAAATAATTCCTGGAAACTCCTTTACTTTCCCCTATACGCTTCCCTCTTTTTTTTGGCAATGAGGGTAGATTTAAAAGAAAGTGAGAAATTGAATTCTTCTAGACAAGCAAATTAGGTATTTTTTCTAATGAATATTTTTTACTCTGAATTGAATGACACCAATCTCGAAATAATCGGACTACTAGTTTAGAAGTTATAAGCGTTTTATGTACAAAAATTAAAATTTTTTTACTTGCACCTGTTTACACATCTTTCTAAACAACTTTGTTTCGATGCATTTTTTAACGCTTAATCGAAAGAGACTGTACAAAAGTCAATATAGTAAATTGTGCCAAAGTTTCAAGAGTTTTTATGCATAAAAAGTACTACTTTTGTATACACTTTACATTGATATCCAGGCAATATTTGGGCAAGTAAATTTTCCGTTACATTGATTACAAACCATTTACGCTAAATTTGACTATGGTCAATCCTGAAGCGATCAGACTAATAGTTTGCACTAACTAATTAGCATATTTAAGGTACCCCCCAAACCATTAAGATTACGTAATTTGCTACATAAATTATATACAACTAGGTAATTTGCGATATAAGCATTTAAATTATCTAATCTTTTAGTAACTTAAATTGAGCAGTAATAATTAATTGTTTTAGTAGTAATTTTTAATAATTTTGTAATGTAATTGTAATTTTGTATGTACAAACCCATTCCCTTTTAGCAAGCTTCGACAGACCGGCTTAGTGGGTCTGTAGGGTTGGGCACTAGGTGCGGAGGACTGCACACGCGTCTTCTGGGTGACGGCTGTGTGGTTTCCACGTCCGGCTGGCCTGGGTCCTGACGACCTCCGGATGTGAAGAGGAGAAACTACGTAGTGGGCGTGAAAAGTCGTAAACCTGCTTCGCTGGTCGGCTGCCCACCTGCGGTAACGAAACCATTAAGATTTAGTCATAGAACCCGAAGATCCGATCATTAGACCAAGAATTAGTTAGGGTGGTTCGTTAATTTTTTTGCACACTGTACGTAAATTTTATTCGATGCAGCATGAAAAAATGCATAGAAAATAGTGGTTCACTTGTTTAGGTAGCAATATGAGATGTGAAAGCTGGTACAATCACAAAATGGCACTTTTTGTACATGAAACTCATATAACTTCTAAACTCCTGACATATATAATGACAATGTAATTAAAATAATAAATATAATGACATGACAAAGCTTGTTGTGAAAAAAAAAGTCTTGGGTATAATTTTTTCCGAAGGAGAAGTCTAATTTAACTAGGCTAGAATTCCATCTATTTACGAAGACAAAACTCTTGCATTGCCTACAAAAAAGAACTAGATAATTTATAAGGTTTCGTGATTTGCTTACTGTTACTTAGTAAGAGCAATGCTTGTGTTAGATTCCTTTCCTTCGGATTGCCTAAAGGCAAAAAAGATGCTACAAAAATTAAACTTGGAAAGTTTTATATTTATAATTATAATTCAATTTTGAGAAAGGAAAAGTTTAGAAATTTTTTTTTTTAAAGAATTTTAGAGATCAAAGATTGTAACCACCGAAGGAAAACACAAAAATTTCCTAAAGAATATTCTCTCAAAATTATATAAAATAAATTAAAGTAAAAATAGATAACAAAGAAGGAAGAGTTTGTAATTTCATTATTTTGCTGAAAAATATTGGAAATATTTAGGCCGACCATCTCCTTTATGACCATCTAGCCTAGACTTAACCTACGTGTAATGCACGATTATTGATAAGAGGGAATCAAGTAAAATATTACTCTACTGTGTGGTGTTTATTAACGCAAGGGATAACTTTGATATTGATAAAAAAATAATAAATTTGTTCTACTTAAAATATTCCAATTAGTAGGCAGATCAGTCTAAATAGGTTAAGAGCTATCTTGCCACCCGGGAAGTTAACCTGTAACTATCAGGTTAACGTAAGTTAATCTGATGGATTCAAATTACTAAGTTATAAGAAACAAACTTATAAATCTGGTCAAGGTTGGATGTGTAATTGTGTTTAAAAACTAAAATAAACTGTTTGACAATTCTCAATGCTGAAAATTTGCAGTGAAACTGCATTGTTCTGAAACTTTCTTTTCTAAAAAAATGATCTTGATCTTTATACTCCAAGAATATTTTTTTTAAACTTCTTTATATTGAGCTAAAAATAATTCTCTTTCTAAGTTTAGTTACGTTATCTATTTTAGAAATACCCTTTGTACTTTTTGGCTTAAAGTCTTATCTAAAATCATATTGCCCTTTTTTTATTTTTACAAAGTTTTTCAGCAACTGTAGAAATAAAACAAAATAATATCAAAGATTGTTAAGCTCAATCAAACCGAAACTTAAGTGTTATCTTATGGCTGGTAAGATCACAAACAGCCAATCAACGACCGGCAGTTGAAGTAATAACAACAAAACCTTAAAAAAACTGATCCGCACAAAAATATCGAGACAGAAAAACACTAGTGAAAATCTCGAATTCAGAAACCGCAGTGAAAAAAAAAAGTTCTGAGAATGAAACAGATAAACAAAAGTGTTCCTTTCTGAGGCTTAGAAATCGCTTTTTCCCTCTAGTAGTCCGATTGATCTCATTGATCGAATTGCTGCCATTGTGGCGCGGACTTTCACAACTCAACTCAACTCTCTTCGACGTGGACGCCGTCTGTGAGTAACCAATGAAGTTCAACAAAAGTTATCCGTCTTCTTTTTTAAATCTTTCAATTTTTTTTTCTTTCTTCCAAATTATTCACGGTTTTCAGATCTTTTCATCTTCATCTGAGAATGGAAGAAAAAAAACAACAAAAAAAAAACAGAGCTTTCTTCCTTTGCTTGTTTAAATTGTGAAAACTCGCACTTTTTTTCTTCTCTTCGTCATTCCAAAAGTTATCTTCAGTAAAATGACGAAAGACGTATCCAAAATAAAGTTTTTATTCTTTTCTTTTCTTTCTTAAACCGATGCACTTACAGACGAAACAATTTAAGACATAAAAGATGAATGGCTGTTTTTATTTTTTAATTTCCCCCCCCCCCCGGAAAAACTGAGTATTTTTGAAAAATACGAAGAATCGTAACTGGACATTGGAGTAGGAAATGTTTTTATTTATTTACTTACTTTTGGTTTTATTATCTTCTTGTAAACTGTTATTTTTTTTATACGGAGCGAAAGATAGATTATGATTAATATGTTATTAACAAACGCAATTTTGGGATAGTTAATATTGGGATATATCAAAATAGATCTCAACTGTTACTTTTTGTATGGATTACTACGAATGACAGATTATATTTAATATTTTATTTACGAACGCAATTATTAGGGTATTTAATTATAGAGTATATAATTAAAGTAGAACGCAATTATTACTTATTGAGATACGTTATCTAATTAATGCAATTCGAAATTTTTTTTCATAATAAAATAAAATAAAAATTCTTAATTACAATTCTTCCACAATTATTGCAATTTAAACTTTATTTATAATGAATGACTAAATTACGATATTTATAATGTAGACAAGTTAGAAAAAATGATTACTGTTTTAAAAACGATGTTTAAAGTTCTCTTTCCTTCTTTTAACAAAAATTAAAAATTCCTCAGTTAACTAACAGTAAACTACTAGAAGTTCTAGGTTAAATTGTAGAATCGGAGACCCATCTGATATTTGGGAATTTGAAGACATGCCTATGTATATGCATATGGAAATAAATCAAGAACTTATCACTTAACGGTATAAATGGAAATTGTGGTAACCTGATGCTGGTGTCATTAGAAGCGGTGACAGCAAGAAAGGAATACCATGGTAACCAGAAACTGAGTTTCAGCAAAATTTTACAATTGAAATTTGTCGCCAAACCTAGGGGCCCTCGATTCCACACTTTAACCAAGTTTCAAAATTATAATTTTTTTATTATTTTATCTTGTACTGTTTTTTTTATTGATGTTAGCTTTATTTTTATGACTCTTACGACTTTTTATTTGTGTTGAAGTTGATCTAGTTGAAAAGTGTGCGGTCATAAAAAACACCCATTTTTCCCACTGGAGATAAATGGACATACAATAGTTTCATTTCTGTGAACAAGAGCTTTTCTCCGTGTCTAAACACAACATGTCATTTTGCGTTTAGGCAATGATTCTTGTTTATAGAATTATTTTTCCATTTATGTTAATCGTGTTTCATTATATGTTAATCTCAATGTAGTTACTTCCTAGAATATCTAGAGACCATATACATTTCGATTCGTAAACTTGTTTACATTTCGGGATACGCAGGAATTTTTTTTTCATTTTTCCTTCTCGTTTTAGGAAGCTTTTTATTATTTACACTGGGTTATCCATACTCCAAAGTTCATTTAAGTAAACCAATTTTACCTTGTCTACAAAATACAATTCTACAAAAAAATAGGCCTTTCTTATATATAAAGATGGTCTCTCTACAATGTCCAGGTAGTTTTGATATGATGCATCCGGTAAGCACACATTTGGTTGTTAAAATTCCAAATTCCTGTGCCATTGTAGCTTTAGAGTTAATATAAAAGGCAGGACTTCAAAAAATATCCCGAATCCGAGTATATTTTTTCGTGTTGCTGAGCGTGAATACATAGAGTTGAATACTAATAGTTTGTATTTATGATGGATCGAGTTAAAATAGAAAAACTCTCCTTACTATTTTATCTAGTTTGGGTTTGACGTTTAAATACCTTGCTTTATTATTTCCACTCCTTCATCTTTCTTTAGGTATTCGAAGTTGCTTCTTCTTTCTGTAAAATTCTAACGCCATCTGCCATTATTCTCAGAGTTCCTTTCAATCCCAAAAATATTCTTGATACCATATTTTTTGCAGTATTTATTTATTTTTTCAAAGAAATAAATAAATAAAATTTTATCACACTTCTTTCGAGATATTTCATTTAACTGAATTTCAGCTCTAACGACGAAATTCTGCTTGGCAACGTCAATCATCGACTACTTTATAGAGGTTTGATCTTTATCATTTTAAAGAAGGCTAAACTTTTTTTTTATTTTGTTAGGAATAACAAAATATTCTTTAGAAGGAGAAGTGATACTTTTTTTGAGTGACAAGAATTATTATCTTTATTTCTTTTTAATTAGGGTTAAAGGGTGTTTTGTTTACTTTTATTTTGAAATCTCCGATTATTTAATTATCTGTTTTGATTATTGGAAAGATTTAGTTCATTTTCATTCTATTTTTTTTTCTATATTCGAGGTTATAGTTCAATGACTATCTCAGTTTAAGTGCTTTTACTTTCTGTTTTATTCCAAGAAGTTATGTTTTAGTGTCATGCACAGCTGCTAAATCTCCTGATTTTTCCAGGAGACTTTTTTTTTTTAGATTTAAAGCGATAATAAAATATAAACTTGAATGTTTTATTATCTTGGTTTTATATACTTGAAGAATTTTGACTATTGCAATATATAACTAATTGAAAACATTTATTGAAATTTGTTTTCTAAAAAGTATTAAATGTTTATAAAATCAAAATAATTATTGTTTACAATTGTAAATTCAAATGTTACATTAGTACTACTGGAAAAAATATTAGGAGAAAGTGTAAAAGATGGTAGCCGTGAGTGTACGAGAAAATGATTAGTGTTACATATGAATAAGAACTTCTTTACTTAATATTTAAATTGAGCTGTTAATGAAAAACGGACCATCGTCAATAACTTTTGATCTAAATATCGGATCTTCACCTTTCGGATGTAATCCTACGAAATCAGATTTTAAATGCATGACTTGCTTGAAATTCGATTTCTCAGGAATTATGAAACAAATTTCGCTCAAATTTTGTATTTCGCTATGTAAAATGACGTATTTTATAAGGATAAATTTGCATAGCTTTACTTTTAAAATTGTTTTTGACTAATATTAAATTAAATAATAAAGAATAATAAATATTTACTAAAATTTATTTTTTCAACTGAAATTATCTTTAGATAAACAAATTTTATAATACCGTACAAAAAATTTTCGTGTGATGTAGTGAAATACGCAAGAAGTAAAATTAACATTAAGAGGCTCAAACTTTGGATCGCTCTCCTGACCAAACTATTGGGAACATATTTGCCAGCTTGCGACTACCCTCCATATTTTAGTGCTCAGAAATTCGCATCCGTGGAATAAAAGGTATGTTTATTCAGATAAATATGCTTTTGTGCTTGATTTCGTAGCTAAAAATATCGTCTGCTCTAATTAATTAGCAAATTTGAGGTCCCGCCACATAAAAATTAAGAATGAGACCTATAATGTGAAGATCCTATCATTAAATCAAAAGTTATTCAGGGTGCTCCGTTTTTTTGCCACACTTACACTGTGAAAATTGTGACGTCATCTTCAAATTTGGTGTTTAACCACCCCAAGTATCGTGTTTTATTTTAACTTAACACCAAATCGAGTGTTCATATATACTAAACACCAATAACGAAGAATGCTTAAACTAACTCACAAACACACCATTCGTGAATTATTTTCGCTTGCAAAAACATCAGTTTTGGCGTTATATCGTCAATAGAATGTTTATAATTGAGTACGGAATGGCGTTTCAAAATATATGTTAAACATTTAATGACACGTCTTTTCACAACATTTTATGATACGCGGAAACATTTAGTGTCACACGGAATGATGAAATAAAAATAAATAAAAAATGGCGGGAACTTAGTCGACAACCCAATAAGAAGAAAACACTATTTTCTTACTATATATTTTATTCGTCAGTATTATTAAAGAGATAATCTAGTACAGGTACTATCTAATACTCAGAAGTTAATCATTAAATCCAATTTATAAAAGCAAACGAATTAATTTTATTCCATAGAATTAGAACTACTACATTTTAGAATTTAAAAAAAATGGCGTTAAAGTATATTACTAATAACTTGAATTGGAGAATATAACAACATTACAAAATGATTACTTTTGGGAATTGAGAAGTCACACTTCTCATTAATTGATTAAAATTTGCGAAGTCTTTTATTTTTATTTCATTTTTTTTTTTTTTAAGTATGACTTGCAACCAAAAAGAAAAATAAGATTCTTTAAATTGGAGTGTATTTTTAGCTTTGAAATATAAACACGCAACTAATAAATGCCATTTTTTTCGTGCTTCTTCTTAAGTGTGGAAAGAAAAAAAAGAAGGGCATTTCCATTTTATTTGCATATCTTAATCATGACTCTTCTTCGAATGAAAGTTTCTTTTTGGGTAGAATGCTTTTGCTCGGGGGAATGCATTCCTGCCTAAATTGCATCACATTGCCACCGACTCAAATTGCTTCAAACGAAAGAGATGTTGCAAATGACACAATGAGATTACAGATACACCTTACTTTGTAAGGAATGATTTTGCATACTTTTTGAGTTCCAGAATAATTATAAAGCATTTTTTTTCTTCTTCTGAGGCTAAAAATGAA
This sequence comes from Parasteatoda tepidariorum, assembly GCF_982258835.1. Classification (NCBI taxonomy): domain Eukaryota; kingdom Metazoa; phylum Arthropoda; class Arachnida; order Araneae; family Theridiidae; genus Parasteatoda; species Parasteatoda tepidariorum. The sequence goes on from NC_141757.1 coordinate 100,230,639, forward strand.
ACAGCAATAAAATAATCTTATTGCTGGAGAAATATTTGTTTAGCTTTTTTTGCAGCTACGTTCGGTAATTTATGTTTGCTCGAGATTAATTTGTGGGGTATTTAATTATATTTTTTTATTTATGCATTTGTGTTGTTTTATTTAGTATCAAAATATTCTTAGATAACCTCTTTTTTATTAAGTTTAAACTAGATGAGATAAAAAAGAAATAAAATACCAATATATTTGCAACTTTTAAAAAATATGCAAATATTAATGTATTTGTAATATATAAATATTTTGTAAAAATTAATGTATGTGTAAATATTTATATGTAACTTTTAAAAAAAATGCAAACTATCAATACATTTCCTACTGTCTGAGTTTACAAGTAATTGTCAAACATTTTTCTTCTGCGGTTTAAACTGATGTAATTCGAGAGGTAATGAATTAGATGGCTTTTGTATTGATTTATGTAGCGTAAAAATAATCTTATATTTTCTTTTTTTTAAATCTATAACTGTAAATTTAAAATACCCAGTTTAACCAACTCGGCACTTTTAAAGTAAACATGCAAAATATCAAGAAACTTGCATATTTTCTGAGTTAAAGAGTAATTACCTTGTATTTTTTCAGACTTAAAATTATGTCGTACCACAATAATGTATTTCTAAGGAAATCTTTTTTTTTGTTGCTTCTTTTACAGTTACATCCATTGATTTGTTTGCTTGAGATTAATTTGAGATATTTAATTAAATGTTTCTAATTTATGCTTTTATATTGTTTTCTTTTAGTATTTAAATAATCTTTGAGACATATTTTTTTTTTATCTATAACCTTAAATCTTAACTCCCTCAGCAATAAAATATGCAAAATTTAAAATTTCATTCCACGACTAAACATATCTTAGCTCCGAAGCAATATTTGCTTTGGTTAATTTTTTAAAGTTATGTGTTATAACTTAAGTTTGCCTCAGATTAATTTACCGGAATTAAATGTTTCTTATATATGCATTTGTATCGATTTTCCTTCGTTTATTTTTAGTGCAACAAAATAAATTTGACTATCCAATATTTATCACTTACTTTTAATTTTAACTACCCTTCAAAATAAAATTTATAAAAAGTTAATAAATACATAAAATATCAATAAATTTGCTACTATCTGAGTTTCTCAATGGTTAAAAGTTATCTTAAAAACCAGAAACACAGTAACATTTCGAATTTTATGTTTGCTTGAGATTAATTCGTGGGAATTTAATTAAATGTTTCTATTCATATACTCGTATAGTATTTATTTATTTATTTTTATTAGTAACAAACTAATCCTAGTTATTTAATAGTGTAACGCGAAATTATAGCCTCATATAATTTCTTAAATTAGAAATAGAATACTTTTATTATTACGTACTGGAGCCGGCATTATGTATTGCTCAATTAATTATATTTTATGATTAAAATACATTGTATCGTAATAGTTTTATTCAGTTTTCTTCTGATATAGATTTTGAAAACAAGCATAACTTTTATTCTGTTTTTTTTAGGATTTTTTTTACTAGTAAATAAAAAAAATTCCCTTCACTTTGAAATTTTTTTTAATTTTAAACTCATGTAATTAAGTAAAGAAGGATCGTTTAAAGAATGTTCAACGTATTTAAATTCTGTTAATGTATTTTATAAAAATTAAAAATGAATGTCCATTAATTACCCGGAAAAAAATGAGTCATTAATTACCCCAGGTCACATTATATTAAAAAAAAATATATCCTTCTGATAGCCGTTTATTTTTAAATAATGGCAGAATATGAGAATTTTGCTCAGATATAAATAGCTTAAAAAAATTGAAATCTTGAATGCGATGAATTTTCATTAATTAAACTTAATTTACTTTTTTAGTAAATTTTAATAAGTACATAAAAATGATGAATTTAAATTTTTTGTTCTTTCAATGAATTCACATTTCGGTCATGAAAAAAATTCAACGATACAGAAACAATAAGTAATTTATAAACCGTAAAACTATTTGAAATATTGCTTGAATCGAATTTCTTACCTTTCTTATAACTTTTCATTGTAATTAAAAACTTCAACCAAATTGGGTAAATCCAATTATATTTTTACAAAGAGAATTTCTAAGAAAAGGCAGCATTAAACGGAAGAAACACTCTTAAAATATTTAAGCGATAAATGTTGAAATTCTTAATATGCATTTTTAGAATCCTCATCAAAAATGAAAAAAAAGTATACAAATTGAGTAAAAGTATACAATGCACGTAATATTTAAGCGAAGAAAAACAAAACAAAACATTAATAGAAATCTGACCAAATTACAATTTTACACTGTAAATTACAATTTTACACTGTAAATTACAATTTTACAATGTAAATTACAATTTTACATTGTACCAAATTACAATTTTACACCAAATTTACCTTTTTTTACACTGTAAAAAAAGTAGGTGCTACCAATTTTGATATTGAGATAAACTAGAATTGTTTTGCAGTGCTTGAAGTCACATTTTTGTTTCCTTTTTCCAAGCTGTAATATTAGTGTAAAGAATATCGAAAATTGACAAAACTACAATTGAGAGAATTTTACGAGTCTATTACCAAAAATGTGCTGGCTCTTTAAACGAAATGATTTTGCACTGAATCAGGTTTAATTATAAATTGAAAGTGTTGTAAATGATCAACTGCTCTCTCTTTCGTCTCTCAAGCAAATCTATTTTGTTGTTGATTACTCCTATCTTCTTCTATATTCAATTGCGAGTTAAGAAAAACCATTATTGCTAAGGAGAGAGCCTGTTTGCATATTATATTTTATATATTTTATTATATATATGTTATATATATTTTATTCAAATTTAAAAAAAAATTAAAAAATAAAGAAATTGTTTCTTGCAGACGATTTCTCTTGTACAGTGAAAAAAATCTTTATCTCTAAAATCTTTGTGGGCATATCGGCATAGGACGATCCATTTTCAGAGGTTCAATCAAATCTAAATGCTTTTGCAACGTCATATGGCTGTTTCTTTTTTAAGAACGAATGTTCTTATTTATCGAAAAATGTCGCCAAGTCTAGACTTCGAAACAATAACCTTTCCTCAATAATTCTTTGATATATATATATATATATATATATATATATATATATATATATATATATATATATATATATATATATATATATATATATATATATATATATATATATATATATATATATATATATATATATATATATATATATATATATATGGAACTATATACAGTCGCGGATGATTACTTAATTTCTACACCGCAATGATCTTTTCTTAACTTGCAACGGTGTATAACATTGTTAATTTTTGTTCCTGTTTTGGATAGATATTAATTTGAGACCCTCAATGTGTATTAATTCTTAAATAAATCGTATTAATCGAATACGTTTCCTCATCTTGACATTTAAGATAATTTCTAAGTCGAGTGTAACAGGAAGGAGCCGTTGTCTCTCAGGGGACAGAGTGATCGTTCCCAGAGAGGTCACCTGGATTCTAATCCCAGTGATGGTTGGTCAATACGAATTCCACACCCAGATCGCATTGACCACAGTGCAGACGAAAAATATTCTCAGTGGTAGACGGATCATGGGTTCGAGTCCCATGCCGTTAGGCTAACCGTGGTAGGTTTTCATAGTTTACTACTCCGTGTAACGGATATGCTAGCTAATTCCATCAGAAATTCCGCCACGTAGGCAAATATCTCGCAATACTTGATCCAGGAGTTCCCTTGTTCTCTGGATTGGGTTCAAAATTACATCGCTACGGAGTTGAATATTGGTAGTCGTAAACTCGGGTTTGGGTCGACTGCTTATCGCCGGTAATAAAATAAAATAAAAAGTATAACGGAAGAATTTTCAATTTAATATCACTTTGCATGGAAGTTGAAAAAACAAACCAGTTCGGTTGCAGTATTATTTGACAGTATTGGATTAATAAATGTATTGATATAATGTATCGCTATAATCTATATATATAAAAGTGAATGTGTGTCTGTTTGTCCTCTATAGACTCCTAAACCATCCGAGAGAAAGCTATGAAACTTCGCATACAGATAGTTCAAAGCACGAGGAAGGTTTCTGTCGACATTAGAACATTCCGCGACAAGCCGTTTCAGCGATATCAGCGAAAATCGAAATGGAATTTTCTGATTGGTTAAAAGTTAGCCATTGTTTTAAATTTCGCTATAAACGATACAGTTTTCAAATACCTTGAAGATAACAAGAGTGATATTTTTTTATCTTATAGCTCTATTCTTTTTGAAAAGTAAATTACATATACTGTAATATTTAATTATAATTCGAGCAAGTTTCTTTACATTAGGTGAGCACAAGCAAGTAAGATTTCTTAATTATTTTGATTTAGTATTGCGAAAACTGTTTAATAAATATCAAGGCAAAAGCAAATTTTATTAAAAAAATATCAAAATAACATTTAATTGGTAATGTAATATGACGTAATGTAATATTGGCTAGATTGTTTGTATTATTGTTGTAATTTGTTAGGCTCCTATACTATCAGAGCTGACCTATCAAGCAATATTGGAGCAAAAAGGTCTGCAAGTTAACGTTATGTTAGTATTGTGCTTATGTTAGCTCTTTGGAGCAAAAATAGATGATGAGTCTATTATTCACGTGGTATCAAATTCAGTATTATTCCTACTTTACAATGACTGAAGATGGCAACTTCTATGATTTCTTATAGGATGTAATACGTTTGTAGGTTGTTTTTTAAGATATCAAAAAACTTTTGCAGTTATTAATACGAGAATAAACTATTAATACGTGAAAATTATTAATATTTTCTGGAAATACGCTTTATTTAACCCCTCAATTATGACACCAAAGCGAAGTGCCATTGGTCGATCTACAAATCAAGCAAAAAGGAAAAGAGAAGAATAAGCTTCAGAAACAAGTGAGCAGAGACAAGCTAGGCAAGAAAGAGAGCGAGATCACACTGCTCTTTCTCGATCATTAGAAACAACTGAGCAGAGACAAGCTAGGCAAGAAAGAGATCGAGATCACACTGCTCTAGATCGATCATTAAAAACGAGTGAACAGAGGCAAGCAAGGCAGCAAAGGAATCGAATTCGCGGGACACAGACAAGACGAACGATACATACTGATTTGAATTTGTTTGGTTTCAATTATAATCCCCTTTACAATTACAGTCTTCATCCAAGTGTAATTATTGGAAAAATGGATGAAAAGTGTACGTATTGTGGTGCTCTAAAATTTAAAAATGAAACACCAGGTATGTGCTGTGCAGGTGGAAAAGTAGAGTTACCAAACTTGCGTTCACCACCTGAACCATTACTAACTTTAGTATCAGGTGAAACAAGTCAATCAAAAGATTTTTGGAAATATATACGCAAGTACAATTCATGCTTCCAAATGACATCGTTCGGAGCAACGAATATCGTTAGCGCAAATTTTATGCCAACAATTAAAGTGCAAGGGCAAATTTATCACCATGCTGGATCACTACTACCCTTGCCAAATGCTGATCACAAATATCTTCAGATATATCTTATGGGAAATACTGACGAACAAATCGACAGACGGTGTCAACTGAATATGAGTACTAAACGAGAGATTGTCGCTGAATTACAAAATTTGTTTGAACAACATAATGAATTAATTAAATTATTTAAAACCGCCATTGAACAAATGCCATCTGACGATTACAAAGTAATAATAAAAGCAGATAAAACAACTGTTGGTCAACATCAAAGAAAATTCAACGCACCAACGATTGATGAAGTGGCAATTGTCATAGTTGGTGAAGAATTTACTTCTCGCGACATAATTCTTCATCGTAGAAATGGTGAAGTCCAGAAAGTATCAGAAACGCATCGTTCATATGATGCATTACAATATCCCATTCTATTTTGGCAAGGAGAGGATGGATATCATTTTAATATTAATATGAGAAATCCTACAACTAATGTGGACATTAACAAAAAGGTCAGTGCTATGCATTATTATACACATCGAATGATGATTCGTGAGAATGCTGATAATCATGTATTGAAATGCAGACAATTATTTCATCAATACATTGTTGACATGTATGCAAAAATAGAAAGTGAAAGACTCCTCTACATACGACTAAATCAAGTCAAATTGCGTTCTGAAGAGTACATCCATTTACGTGATGCAGTTGTAAATGATGGCAATCTCAGTGAAATTGGAAAAATAGTCATTTTACCATCCACACATACAGGCAGCCCAAGACACATGCATGAATATGCACAAGATGCAATGACGTATGTTCGTGCATATGGTCGTCCAGATTTTTTCATCACATTTACATGCAACCCAGCATGGGATGAAATAAAGGAGCTTCTATTAACTGGACAATCGCCATCAGATCATCATGATATTTCTGCACGTATATTTAAGCAAAAGTTAAAATCCTTAATGGATTTTATTGTCAAACACCATGTATTTGGAGAGATGCGCTGTTGGTTGTATTCCATTGAATGGCAAAAAAGAGGTTTACCACATGCGCATATTTTAATATGGAAAAGATAACACCTAACAGAATTGATGAAATCATCTCTGCAGAAATACCAGACATTGAAATTGATAAAGATTTGCACGAAATTGTCTCAAAAAATATGATTCACGGTCCATGTGGCTCACTAAATAATAATTCACCATGTATGTCAGATGGAAAGTGCACAAAGCGGTATCCTAGAGACTTACTTGCTGAAACTATTACAGGCAATGATGGATATCCACTCTATCGACGACGATCTACCGAAGATGGTGGAAAATCCATTAAACTAAAAGTACTCAACAATACTATTGATGTTGATAATCGTTGGATAGTACCATATTCTCCATTACTACTAAAAACGTATAACGCGCACATAAATGTTGAGTACTGCAATTCAGTGAAAGCTATAAAATATATTTGCAAATATGTGAACAAAGAAAGTGATATGGCAGTGTATGCACTGGAAAATACAACTGCTTCTAACGATGAAGTTACCCAATATCTACTGGGACGCTACATAAGTAGCAATGAGGCTGTATGACGTATTTTATCATTTTCCATTCATGAGCGATATCCAACGGTTGTTCATTTAGCAGTACATCTTAAAAATGGACAGCGTGTGTATTTTACATTAGAAAATGTACGTGCAAGAGCAATGTCACCACCGCCAACAACATTAACTGAATTTTTCACATTATGTAGAAATGATACCTTTGCAAAGACACTACTGTACTCTGAAGTACCAACTTATTTTACGTGGAATACAACAACAAGAAAATTTTAGCGTCGTAAACAAGGTAGAGCAGTACAAGGACATCTAAATTTATATTCCTCAGATGCATTGGGTCGTCTGTACACTGTACATCCAAATTACGCAGAATGCTTTTACCTGAGATTATTATTAATCAATGTTCGTGGACCAACATCTTTCCAAGAATTAAAAACAGTCAATGGCCATGTGTGCGCTACATTTCGTGAGGCTTGCCAGAAATTAAGTCTCTTAGAAAACGATGCTCATTGGGATATTTCACTCGCTGATGCTTCTAATACAGCTCAACCACCACAGATACGTACACTATTTTCCATCATGCTAACTACATGTTTTCCGGCTAATCCAAAGGATCTTTGGGAAAAATATAAAGACTATATGAGTGAAGACATTTTACATCGCATGCGTAGAATAAATGCTAATCCCAACATTCAATTTACATCAAATATATACAATGAAGCATTGATTTTAATTGAGAATGTATGTTTGACAATAGCCAACAAATCACTGACAGAATTGGGAATGATTGCTCCAAATAGATCTGGTAATGGCATTTTCGATCGTGATATACAACGAGAAACGCACTTCGATGTTAATGAATTACAAGCATTTGTTCGAATTAATCTGCCGAAACTGGTATTAGAACAACGAACAGCATATGACACAATTATAAATGCAATATCTAACAAGAGTTGTGGCTTATATTTGTTAGATGCACCTGGAGGTACTGGCAAAACTTTTCTTATTTCAATTATTCTGGCAACTATAAGATCACAAAATAATATTGCACTTGCTATTGCATCATCTGGTATTGCAGCAACTCTTTTGGACGGTGGTCGAACAGCACATTCAGCATTGAAATTGCCATTAAATGTGCAGGTAATCGAAACTCCAACATGTAATATTAGCAAAGATTCTGGGATGGGAAAAGTGCTAAGATCATGTCAGCTTATAATATGGGATGAATGCACCATGGCACACAAGAAATCATTCGAAGCACTCAATCGCACATTAAAAGATTTGAGAGGAAATGAGCAGCTCTTTGGTGGTGCACTCATTTTGCTAGCTGGTGATTTTAGACAAACTCTACCAGTTATACCCCGTTCAACACCAGCAGATGAATTGAATGCATGTCTCAAATCATCAGTATTATAGCGGTATGTGGAGAAAATATCTTTAAAGACCAATATGCGTATTCAATTACAACAAGATGAATCTTCCGAACGATTTGCAAAACAATTGATAGACATTGGGAATGGTAAAATGGAAATGGACCAATCCACACACTGTATTACATTACCAGAAAACTTTTGTTACATTGTAAAATCCACTGATGAATTAATTGCAAAAGTTTTTCCAAATTTATCGCAGAATTATAAAAATAATCAATGGGTTAGTGAGCGTGCTATATTGGCAGCCAAAAACATTGATGTGAATTTAATAAACTGCAAAATTCAAAATGAAATACCTGATGAAGAAACAACATATAAATCCATAGATACTGTTGTCAATCAAGATGGATCAGTTAATTATCCAATAGAATTTTTAAATTCATTGGATCTACCAGGAATGCCACCGCATACTTTATCTTTGAAAATTGGTTCCCCAATCATCCTTCTACGAAATATAAATCCTCCACGACTATGCAATGGGACTAGGCTATCAGTAAAAAAATTGATGAATAACATAATTGAGGCAACCATTTTAAATGGAAAACACCAAGGAGAACATGAACTAATACCACGCATTCCCATGATACCAACAGATACTCCATTTGAATTCAAACGTCTACAGTTTCCTGTACGACTAGCCTTTGCAATGACCATTAACAAAGCACAGAGACAATCATTGCAAGTATGTGGATTGCATTTGATAAATCCATGCTTCACGCATGGACAGCTGTACGTTGCGCGTTCACGAGTTGGAAAACCATCAAATTTATTTATTCTTGCACCAGATGGGAAAACAAAAAATATTGTATATTTACAAGTACTACTAAGATAAAGTTCACCATCAATCATCAAATATCCTTCATTTCATGATGTATTGTTTAATACCACAAGTGAAGAAACATGTTTATTCTACCATCAACTATGCATCTATGTTTTGTTATATTCAAGTGACATATATGTAGGGATAATTTTATTATTAATTTTCATTTTGATGTATTGTATAAATTTGATCATTAATCACAGCAACGTGTGAGCGGGTACAGCTAGTGTATTGATAAAAATGAATAAGTGCTATAAAAATGAATAAGAGCAAAATTATAAAAATAAGAAGATAAATAAATGTTTTCAAAGATGAAAATGTTAATAAGAAAATGTAGGTTATCAAAGATACACAAGTTACACTGGTTGACAAAATTAAGACAAGATCAGAATTGGACACAGCTTCAATGGGCTAATGTTCTCTTCACCGATAAGTGCAGATTCAGTCTACAACCTGATTCTGGACGGTTATTGATATGGAGGGAACCTGAAACCCGATATCATCCCAGCAACATTATCGAAAGGGACCATTATGCTGGTAGAGGACTCATGGTTTGGGCAGGGCTCATGCAAGATACCCGCACACCGCTCCGTGTGTTTGACAATGGTTCCGTGAATGCCCAGAGGTACAGACAGGAGGTCCTAGAACCCTATGTGCGTCTTTTCAGGGGAGCTGTTGGCCCTGAATTCATCTTTATGGATGACATGCGCGACCACATAGGGCTCTCATGGTTGATGAGTATCTGGAAAGCGAGGATATTCAACGAATGGATTGGCCAGCCAAATCCCCTGACCTGAATCCTATTGAATATGCTTGGGATGCTCTTAGGAGAGAGCTATTGCGATGCGCCAACCTCCCCCCAGAACCATTCTGAAGTTAAAAATTGCTCTGGTGGAAGAATGGGAGGGTCTTCCACAAGTCCTCCTTAACTCCCTTATTAACAGCATGCATACTCGCTGTGCATGCTGTCTGTCTGTCAGGGGTGACCATACACCATACTAGAGGCAACGCACACTGTACAAGCCTCACTTTTATTGTCATCTTTTATCCTTAAGTTCAGAACCCTTAACCATATGCTGCGGAACCATTAACATTAACCAACCCCTAGCTGCAAATGACATATTGGTACATTACATGCGAAATTTTTTTTCCTGAAGCTAATGAAATTCCTCAATAGTTGTAAGGTATGATATAAAAATAAATAAATTTTATCAAATATGTAATTGTTATGATAAATTTTTTTAATCAAAACTATACATGTTATGACTGATAAATAAATGTTACGATAAAAATTTAAATGTTATCAGAGATGAAAATGTTGTGATTAAAAATTATATAAACAACATCAACGTTTTGAATAATATAAGAAAATAAATTCTGACTCAAATACTTTTTTATCATTTATAATTCTTTTTTAAAAATTGTTTTAAACAGTTTTTAAAATTATAAATACGCTTTTTCATTTTTTTCTAATCTTTAGGATAAAGCAACTCTTCGCTTAATTTTATTAGCATCGCCAGAGAAATTCGTAAATTAATGATATCTGCATAAGGAAGTGCTGCATTTTGACGTTTTAGATAAGTTTGTGTGCCAACTGTAATTAGGGACCTTTCAATTTATAATTCCTTTGGAAAGAATTAAGAATGAAAGACGAGATAACATTCATTTGTAATTTAATTGAAGTTCATTGCATTTGATAATAAAATAAAATAAATATAAAATTATCTCGCTAACAAATGTTCTGAGACCGAGGCCACTTTGATTAAATTTTTTCTTCCTCCACTCAATGTGAACGCTCTTAATGAATATGAACGTTTGTAATCAACGCATTCGTTTCGTTTTTTTAATACATTTATGTGTGAATAACTTATTCTGAGTTTTCTTTGTTTAAAACATACAACTGTTATTAGTCAGAAATAAATGAGTTTCCCAAAAGAGGAATGAAGTTGCATTGCATCTATGATAAGGGGAATATTTGAGTTACCGATGTTGCATGAGTTTGAGCCATTTTTAATATGATTTCGTTTAATACTAATGTTGATATTTTTTAAATGCTCTTTTTTAATTACTGGAACTAATTTAATATTTACAGAACCTTAATTTTTGTTTTGAAAGGAAATATTTAATATTTGAATTTAAAAGACCAAAAAAGGTTAATTTTCAACAATCGGCGTTAAATTTAGCTGCAACCTCACCTTAACCTCGCAACCTTTTCATACCTTTTACCTGCAACCTTGCTATTTTAAACTATATTATTAAAATTATGAGAGTAATCCTTTGTGATGAAATTAATGTCGAGTAAAAACAGCGCTTAAAACCAAAAATAGTAAAATTTATTAATCATATAAGGGCGTCGCTGCTACAGGGGAATCCTTTACCAGTATCATAAAATGACATTGATTGCAAAGATAGAAATCATTATTTTGTCATAGACATCTCTGCCATCCTTGCCAATATATCCTGCTGATGACGTGCCACGTGACACTGAAAGTGGTAAAGGATTTAAGGATGAGCAACACAGTAAAAGCCTATTAAAAAAAGGACTTTTTTTCATGAATTTTGAAGCAATGGTGATAAATAAAACGTCATTCAATTTTTTTAATCTTATTGTTCTTATATTAATCTTCCTTTTATTGTGTATTCTTCATTTTATTGTCAGAAATTTAAACGCTTATATAATGTAACAATTTTTATTGCTTTTCTTATATATTATCCATAACTCGTAAGTTGAACAAAAATAATCAAAATTTGTTTGTTTTTTTAAACTGCTGTTGGGTCACAAAGTTCACTAAGTTATAATAACAAATCAATACCTCTGGGGGTACTGAATTGGAAATGGATTGTTCACTGATTCAAGTCAAAATTACGATCTGTGGATGAATGAATGAATGAATCGATATATGAATGGGTCCTTCTTTTAATACGGGCTGGGACGTGTGCGTGTGGCTGAAGACGTATTCTTTGTTATTGATGGCGCTACTGAAAACAAGGAACCTTAATTCTTGCCTCAAATTCGCTTGGTTTCACCAAGCATTGGCTAATTGGCAAGTGACATTAGAAACAACAACAAAAATTTTACAACTAGCTATAATGCATCAATATCAGATCCATAAGGTGTTTCTTGTCAATCATATTCAGCAGTTTCAAGTGTACTCTCTTGTAGTAATCTCCTTCTCGATCTACTGTTTATAACGCCTCTTATGTTATCTCTCTCTCTTTCGTATGCCTGTTAAGGCAGGAGCGGTGCGATTGTTCTTGTTTTCCAGCGGCGCCATCTATGGCCAAGAATTCGACTTCTGCTATACCCATACGTCACACCCGCTTAAAGGGCTGACCCATTCATACATCCACAGATCGTAATTTTGACCTAAATCAGAGAATGATCAATCTCCAATCCAGTACCCCCAGAGGTATTGATTTGCTATGGGAACATGGAGGATTTTGCGACTGGGCAGACTTAACGTGCATCAGTCACCATTTTACTACATTATTAATTTTACATTATCATTTTACTACATTTATCTTCAACAGGCGGGGTTCGAGTACATGAACTCTCGGACATGGGCCTAGCTCCCTACCGACCAGGCTATCCCGGCCCTGCCCCTTATGTTTTTAGAGTAGGAAACGAAATTCTGAGGTCATCATTATTTGGAGCATATTCTTTGGTTGCTGGGGTTAAATTTATTTCTAACTGTTTCAAAACTGTCACTGAAGTTTGCAACTATTTTAATTATTTTAAAGAATTAGTTATTAAAATAACTATTTTAATGAATCTGTAATTTTTAGCCTAGCATAACTATTTTAATGGAGCTGTTGTCTTAAATTCATTATATTAATGAAGTACTATTTAATGAAGTTGTAATTTTTGGTTTTCTATTGCAATTATGAAGTTGTATCTTTTAGTTTAGTTTAGCAACTATTTAAATGCAGCAAACCATTTTTCATCGCATTAGTTTTTAGTTAAACTATACTATTTAAATCCAGTATACTTTTTCACAACATATAAGCCCGAGCAGAAAATGTAGTTGACTTGAACAACATATAGCTAAGGAAGTAAGACATAAAAGTTATGTATATTTCATCACTTTGATAAAACTGGCAATGATATTTTTAAAATAATTTTAATGCAAGATATTGCTGCGTGTTATCGCATATTTGGAACATATTCGATACAAAACTATTCTTTAAAAACAAGTATAAATATTCAAATCTCTCTTGGAGTGGGGCAAAGAAAAAAGCCTACATGCATTATTCAGTTAAATATAATTTTTTTTTATGTTAGAAGAGAAGGAAGTTCAAACAACTGAATTGAAAAAAGAAAGAAAAGAAATTGAAAATAGTTTTTGTATAAACATGCATATAACTCTCGAACTCAAGAGAAATTTCATATTTTAAGTCATTTTACATTACATCGATGTGCTGATAACTTTTTTTCACTCTATAAATTTTAGCTTGAATTTCAGAATATTTATCAACTTTAACATCCTTTATAATAAACTTTCTTAAAATTGCAAAAAGAATATTGAAGGTAGAGATTTATTTGATGTTAAATAAAAACAATTTAAAATTATGCTGCATGTGTTACTGGGGAATTAGAATATCTTTATTAATCAACTTTAAATCATTGAAAAAAAATGTAGCCTAAAAATATGTAGTAAAAAATTGAATGAAACAAACACATAAAACAAAGATAAAAGGATAAAATAGTTATACATAAATGGTGAAAAGTATTTTATTGCTTTTCATTATTTTCATAACTCTATTGAAATATAACATAACAATGTAAAGAATCTGTGTTAAAGTTCAGCGTGTTCCAAATTTTGTTAGAATTTAACTAAAAATTTTTTATATTTTAAAAAAAAACATCTTTACTGCTATGTACATTTTCAAGATTTTTCTTTTTTAGTTTCACGAAAATTTTGAATATTTAGTGACTCTTCATGAATATTTTTACTTAACTGCCTCTAATTTGTGTGCGTAAAAAAATTACGTGATTGGCTAAAAAAGCAACTGTTTGAGTATTTTGTGAATGATGGAAAAACTGCCAAGTTTCAAAATTAAAAAAAAAAGTTCTTCTTGGCGCTACATCCCATAGAAGGCCAGGTTCATACCGATAAGTTTCTTTCAGTGGAGTTTGTCAGATTAATATATCAGATTTTAAATTAGCTACTTTCAATGTTTTAAAATATTTTGCAGCTTGATCAAGACACATGGGTTAAGGTTTTTAACTACATAAATTAAATTTATTATAAAAGCCAAATAACTCCCCTTAATTATTTGCATTAATAGTTAATAAGAAGTAATTATTTTTCTTATTCCGCATAAATGGCTTTTTAGAAGAAAATATTTAGAGCAAAGTCTAACTACTAATGTGTAGGTAGAAGGTAAGAACTAATGCATAAATGCATAAATTTTCATGAATGTAAAAAAAAGCAATAGTAAGAACATTGTTGCATATTTTTGTTTTTATAAATCACAGAATTTTCTAAATCTTAACAGAATATATTATTTTGTAATATTTTAAACATATTATAAAACCAAAAACTTACCAAATAAACAAACCTTGAAAATTCTTTATTTAATTTTATTTGTTCACCTTCGAATATTGCAGTATAATTTGGAGTCCCTACTATAATAACCATGCATTATTTCGAAAGAGTTCAAAAGTAATTTTCTGAGCTTTATATATTTTAAAACAACTAAGCATTGAACATAAGCTCACCGGACAAACAATTAGTCACCCTAGTGCGCAAGCACCGATGAATCGTTAGGTTTCGTCAGATGGGGCAGTGGTCAAGTGACGTGCCCAAATGCTTGCGCGCTGCTTCAACGTGATCACAGGCAAGTAGCAATGGGTGAGATATTTTTGTTTGAAGCTGAAATATGGTAAGTGTAAGGGTGTGATTGAGTGGGAAAACGGATCAATTGTTTTTGCCCATGGCCATACAGTGAATGAAGTTACTGGATTTGTTGGTGACTCGAAGCGGACTGTTCAACGTGTCTACAAGCAGTGGTGTAATACACGTGGTCACGAAAGACGATGTCAGAATTGTGGTGAGTAAAAGATCCTGCATGAGAGGGACCGGAGACGCGTTTCACGACTTGTCAATCAAAATCGCTTCCAAAACCGACAGGAATTGCTTCAATTAGTAAATGAAGGTTCATCCCAACATGTTAGTGAGAGAACATTGAGACGGGAGCTGCATGCAATAAACAATTGGAGTCGAATATCTCGTAAGAGGCCATTGCTCACACAGGCACATAAAGTTGTGCGACTTCAGTGGGCCACAAATCAACGAACGTGGACTGTTGCTGGCTGCCGGAATATAATATGGTCTGACGAATCACGTTTTTGGTTTTTTTCCAAAGACGCACGTCATCGAGTGCAACGAAGAACAGATGAAGCATTTCATCCTAATTGTGTGCAAGGTCAGGTTCATGCCGAAAGAGGGTCTGCCCTGTTTTGAGGGCGTTTTGCTTATTATAGATAAGGTAACCCTCACTGAGGTGGTCACTAACATGAACTAACATGTTTATTTGAACATTCTGGATGATTATATGTTGCCTATCAGTTAACATCTTCATGAAAAATGTGTTGTCGATACCCCTATTTTTCAGGATGACAGCAGCAAAGTTCTGTGGGCTGGAAGAATATGTGACTGGTTTTATGAACGCTCAGACACTCAATTACATCTCGACTGGCCTGCAAAATCACCTGACTTCAACCTAATTGAAAATTTGTTCGACATGTTGAATCAACCGGTAAAACACTGAAATCATCATTCTCGTAATTTGGTTGATTTGAGCGACCAAATCCTCAGCGAGTAGCTTAAACTGGATTCGACGTACCAGCAAAACCTTGTGGACTCACTTTCTAACTGAATCCAGGCGGTTATCGAATCCAGAGGTGGTGTTACATGTTATTAAATGAGATTTTTCATGATTTCTCTAGGAGTGACTAATTTTCTGTCCGGTCTGCTTATTATCCTTTGATTATCGTAGAGATTTGTCTTGTTTTTTAAATTTCCATAAAATTCTATATAATAGGATTAATTGCGCTGTTATTTTAAGTATGTTTCAGTTTTCTGAATAAAAAGGCACAATATACGAGTCCCACATGAGACTGATGGTAAAGACCCGGTTCTCAGTAGAACGCCAAAGTCAAGCATCACAAGCTGCAGTAAGCGGGTGGGTGTCCTCTTTGGTCAGCCTGCGTAAGTACCGAAGAAGCGCGGTATCGGTCGTCATTAAACTGTTATAGCATAAAGTGCTCGACTTCACGTGCAGGTCGCTGTACTACCAAGGCATGGGAACCATACCCTCTGCAGAGGATCAATATTGCAATGGCATGTCTTTGGATCATCCTCGGAGATGTTTCCCAGACCGTCGCCAATAGCCCATTGTGTAGCTCAAGGGGGGGGGGTAAATAAAGTACCTACTTATATACTACAAAATACGTAGTTAAAAACTATTTGAATGATCATTTTGTAAATATAATTTTGAGAAAAGTTTTTCTTTCTAAAGGTTTTACGAAATTTGAAAGTAATTGCTAAAAATTTTGATGCTTTTAATTTTTTAAAAAATATTTTTGAAAAAATTATCTTCTAGTTATGCAATGACTTTTCTCGCATTGTACCGCGTTATAGTCCTTTTTGTTTGTTAGTTTGAGTGTTTAAAATTTTTAAACAAACAATCTAACGTTATTCTTTAAAATCGAAATTGTAAAATATATAAGGAAATATTCACCCAATTCAAACTTGTTTGTTTAAATGAACAGTTTCTCACTCAAGCTGTTAATAATCAAGATTTACCATCTATATAGATCTGATAAATTATTTGGATTGATTTAAATAGATTTATCTTAATATCACACTTTTTCTTCGTTATTAGTTAAAAAATATTTTATTCCATTATATTTTAATTTTATACTATTTTCTTAAAAATTAAAAAAAAACACTCTTGCATAAAATTACAACCTACAGTAAAATTTTAACAGGGTCTATGTAAATAAAATCCTTCTCTCAAATTTAACGAGCCATCTCATTTAAAAACGAGGTACTTTAAAAGCAATATGCTAAAAACAGATGCTATTAACAAATTTAAAGCTGTTATAATTTGAAAAATCCTTTTGAAATGCAAATAATTTTCAAAACTAAAAGAACCTCCTCTTAATGCTTAAATTCGCTTACATCCAAAATTTCTTCTAGTAGATAATTTGAATAATGTCGCTTTTTGAAAACGCAAGTAAAAAAAAGTAAAGCTTTAACTAAAGGGGAAATATAATGAGAATTTTCGATGAAATTGTAATGTAAAAATCTGAAAACCTTTAAATATTTAAATATAAACGCATTTAAATTTAAACGAATAAAAGAAATTTATAGAATTAGCGATTATGGAATTCTTTTTAAATAGTCTGATTCAAAATCTTATGTAGTACATTGCAGTTTAATTCGATTTATAGAATTTCTACTTCTTGAACTGCTTTTATATGCAAAAAAGGTGATGTTTTGCAATAAAAATGATTAGTAATCCCCTTTCAAAATTATAATTTAAACGCAAGAATAAAAGGATTCAAACAAAGTAGTAATAATAATATAACTGTGAAAATAAAACTATGCGGCTATTTTCGGTTCGATAAGTAGTGAAATTCTTCTAAAATTTTTAATTTTTTGAAATACTTTATCTATAAAGATTAACATTTTCAACATAATATATATTTTAAATTTATTCTTTTCATTTGCACCGGAATGTGAAACACGCTCTGAACTTGCCATAATGCGAGTTTCAGCTTATGCTTATAAGTTAATACTGATAAATTTTGCAGTGCTCAAAAAGAAAAAAGAACAAAAATTAATGAATAATTAAAATAAAAAAAAATAAAATAAAATGAAATAAAATAAAAAAAAGAACTTTTGATTCATTGAAGAACTTTTAATACATTGATTGGATATTCATGTTCCCTATCATAATGGTTTGGAGTTCTATCCCTTTCCAAAGCCTGTTTAATGTATTTTACAATATATATACTTATAATATTTTTGCATGACGGAAAAGTTTTTTTATAAATTTAATATTAACTTAATGATCACTGATGATAATTTAAGTTGTTTTTAATATCAGAAGAAAACTTTATTTTGCATTTTTTAAGAAAAAGAAAAAGAACGAAGAAGTTATTAAGTAACGTATAAAAGAATACGAAGCGCAAATTAAAACACACGTTAGAAATTCAGAGAGCTATTTTGTGTATTATGACTAGTACCAGTACAATAATCAGTCCATAGACTTAGAATGAAGATAAGTATTTCTATATTTTGTTTTTATTTTGTACTTTAATACAGATTATAGTACTTATCAAAATCGTTGTTTTTCTTTCTTTCCTTTTTATTTAAAAAAAATGTGCTATCTTTTTTCTACTTATCTTAACTCCGGCTCAAAGCTAACTTAGAGCTAAAAAAATGCAAATAGTTGCGAAAATCTATAGTCTTCTCCGAAAATTTAAAAAACTTAAAGATTATACTTTTTTATGTTTAACACAAACCAAAAACAAAACATTTCTTTTCAATACTTTTAGTAAATCAAGTTAATAAAATAAGTTTTGAGACATGCAGCGCAAAGCATTTCTGACTACATTATTGTTTTTGAAAATGCGAATAAAAATGAACATGGAAAACAAGTTTTCTGTAAAATATTGGAGTGCAATCTCTATACTCTATTGCTCTCGATCACAGTTGAACACACTAAACAGATATAAAAAGAGCCTTATTGTCATTGAATTTACAAAATCATTTGACAATACTGTTCTTCTTATTCTAGGAAACAACAGCTCCTTTGTTCTCGAATCATATTTTATGTATTTATTTATTTATTTTAACAAACGGAAAAAGAAATTTGCATAAATGGAAGAGAAACAGACATTCCAGGAAGAGTTTACAATACTTGGTTCGTTGGGATGGTCCTCTATGTTCTTTGTATGCATCATTGACTTTTAGCAAAAGAGATGTTTCGTTTTAAGTGCAGGTTTTACGAGAATAATTTCGATAAAAATAATTTTTTTTCTTAATTTATGAAGTTTTTTCGCATATAACAATAAAAGTTCGTTATGCGAGGCATTTATATCTCGAAGTGTTTCGTTGCGGGTTGACTCAATCTGTCATCTTTAAATTTTTAATTATTTATTTGAATTCTAATTGAGAAAAACAAATTTTAGCGCTTTATACTAGAAATTGAGTTTCAATTTTATTTAAAAAGTATTTTGCATGATACTAAAATAATTCCAAAAAAAAAAATTTCATTTTCAAAACTAAAACTATCTTGTTTAAATTATAAAATTATTTTACTATTTATTTAGTTAGTATTTAGTTTTACTATTTATTTATTTAGTTAGTGAGTATAAGTTTCAAGTTAAAAACAATGATTGTTTTGGAAAATTGTCTTTACATCAAAGGCAAAAATAGGCACGAGTGAAGTATTAGTTTTACTATTTATTTATTTTGTTAGTATAATATATAATGAATTTATATATAATGAATTAATATATAATGAATTAATATATAATGAAATATAATATTACCGCAATGCAAAAACATAAAGTAAAGAGTTGCGAAACAAACCTTAAACTAATTCACGATACTTTTTGGGTAACTTAATGTTAAGAATTAAAGTTTTAGAATTCAGTACAGTTGCACTTGAAGTACTTTTTTTAATTATATTAATTAATGAAATGGTGGACTACCACATTTTGAGAACAATAGGTTAGAAACCGTGAGACAGCGAGTTTGCGAAGGTAACCAAACTAGTGCCTAAGTCGGTTAGTGTAATCTTCTATATTGCTGAAAAGGAAGAATTATTTTTAAAAGCAGACGTCATAATGTAAATATATATATATATATATATATATATATATATATATATATATATATATATATATATATATATATATATATATAAGTGAAACCTCCTGTTACGGACACTCCTGCAGAACGGACGCCTCTCAATACGGACATATTTTTAATTCCCCGGGAATCTTCTATGAATAAACCATTACGTACATTCTCCGCAAAGCGGACACTCCCGTAACCGGACAGTCATTTTGGTCCTGAAACGTTGTTTTTTTATCTCTACAAACCGGACACTACTTTTTCTAAATAAATTGCAAGCTAAAAAAATTCATCTTTTCTCCATTTTTAAAGCATGTAAATAAAACTTTTTGCCTTATCCATAACTAAAAATATTGTTAAGCTATTTCACCATCGAAAAATCAATCTTTCTCCTGTCACCTTGCCTTATCTTTGTAAAGAAAGGAGAGAAAATGGTACTGCACTCTTGAAATAATTCTGACATCGGCATCTTTTGATCTTTTCATCTGGACCACACAGGTTATGAGACCCCTCAAGTTGAAATGACTTCTCTCAATACTTCTTCCCCATTGAAAATTTCTTTAATTTTCTTATCAATTTGAAGATTGTATTTAACACAACTGGGGTAAAAAAAAGGAGAACAGAAGTATAATCTTTGAGGTGTTTATATAAATGAAACATTTATTCAGACTCTTGATAGCTGATCAATTGTGAATAATCATCTCCGTAGGTCCTCATGACTTACAGGTATGCATTACTTTTTTTTTCTGTGAATCATGGGAGGTTTATTTTCCAAGAAGGTATTAACCATGTTCCCTTTCAAAGGATAAGTAGGTGTAAGGGGATGTGAACCTGATAATTGAAACGGACTGAGGACAGTACGCTCCTATTTGGTATCATATGTCTAACTTGAGTATCTATGCTAGTAGGAAAATTATATTTATTTATCTGTAGCTGCATCTAGAATTATGTATTTATATCAAACTTCCTTATATATTCTTTTTTATCTTTCTTATTGTTTAAATAAATATTCTTGTAGATATTTACAGTATCCTTGTAGATATTATCTAATTATTTCTACATCTTTAAGAATATTCTAAAAACAATTTACGGTGTTAAATTTCGTTATTAGGGTAACCTTCCCGTAAACGGACAACTCTCATAAACGGACAAATTTTTTGGTCCCATGAAGGTCCGCTTAACGGAGGTTTCACTATATATATATATATATATATATATATATATATATATATATATATATATATATATATATATATATATATATATATATATTTAAATCTATCGCAACTTCGGAAAAAAACCTGAAAATTTTTTAAAATATTTTTATAATTGCATAAAAATCAATGAATATGAACTTTCAAAAATATTTTTGCTTATGGCATTTTATTAAAAAATATCCCAAATTTTTTTCGTATTGAAGTTATGCGCTATTTTTATTATAAGTAACGAGAGAGCTGGCTAGAAAAGAAAGAAAATTACCAAACTATTTATTATCATAAATCTAGATTTAACAGTTATACTAACACCTAAACATTTTAATTTCCTTATACTTTTGTTACGTAGGTGTGCCATTTATATATCGACTCCATAGCCCACTGAAGGTAATTGTTAGCTCGCGTTTGAGTCCAACAAAAAATTTATTTGGCTCTCTCAAAACCGTAAGTTCAAGTTATGTCACAAGACGTTAGCCGACTGTAGGAAATTGTAATACACCAATTTTCTAATTGTTATGCTATCAAAAATGTTCGTTTTTCTCTACAAAAAAAGCTTAACAGTGTTTTTGCTACATTTTGAGAACACTAGGCTAACTTCGAACCGTAAGTTCAAGTCATGTCATAAAACGTTAGCCCACTGTAGGAAATTGTAATACACCAATTCTCTAATTGTTATGCTATCAAAAATGTTCGTTTTTCTCTTCAAAAAAAAGTTATACCCAGATTTTTTTTTAATTTTGAAAGTTCTTCAAGTTCTGTTTTCCAACGAAACGACTTGATGGTTGCAAAATCTTCATAATTTAGTTTAAACTTGTTTTGGCTTCAGTAGTTATGTATATTTTCAGTATTTTTACGTAACTGAATTTTATTAGTGAATTATATATGTAGTCTTACATTTGCTTTACCTCTCGTAAGTTCTTTTTGCGATATTTATTTTAATAAATTGTGAATAGTTTTATTTCTAATTTTGTACGTGAGCACTTTTATCATGTATTACAAAAGTAAAACCGATTAGATTGAAATGAAACAACAAAAACTTGTTTTAATGTAAGTGTATTAAACATTTTTCGTAATTTGATAAGAATTTATTTAGAATTTAATAATAAGTGTAGTCAATAATAGTTAATAGTAGCTTATTGAACGATTTTTGTTAAGAATTGTGAGGAACATGAAGAAATTGAAAGAAAGGAAGAAATATTTATTAATATTTTTTCAAATCAAAGTTAAATTAATATTAGAATTCAAATTGGTTTGTGATAAAAATTTTTTAAAAAAATGCTAATCACATTCAGTTAAAAAGATAATCTTATTACTTCGAAATCTTTTCCCCCTCATTTTAAATAAAAAAAAATCACATATTTTCTTTAAAATTTTGTCTTGTGCGTTATTAAAAATCCTATTAAATTCTATGTTTCTAAAATGAAATTTATTAAAAATCTTCTTTTCCACCAAAAAGAAAAAAATTAACTTTTTGTTATAGATGTTTGCACACTGTCGGTGTGTAAATGGTATAAGGTCAAATATCAATAACTTTTTTTTCTCACATCAATTTTTTTTGTCGTTTTAATCTTTTCTTGAGAGAATTTTTGAAAGTTGTTCGCAATCGATTTTAAATAGTATTTCTAGAGTTTATATTAGAAGTGAGTTTTGCTTTAGAAGTTTATGAAGAAAGCGTTTGTGTAACAAATATTTTCTCGTTGAATCTT
Organism: Parasteatoda tepidariorum; assembly: GCF_982258835.1. NCBI lineage: Eukaryota > Metazoa > Arthropoda > Arachnida > Araneae > Theridiidae > Parasteatoda > Parasteatoda tepidariorum. Next base: position 100,253,717 of record NC_141757.1, read on the forward strand.
ATCTTTCTTAGAATTTATTTATTTCATATATGCATGTCATAAAGTAGGCCCTGGGGCACCCTGTTGAAGTATAGCTGCTGCTGTAGAATAGTTGTTACTGCAGTTTATTTGTTATTGTAGTATAGTTGTTATGGTAGAGTAGTTATTTTAGTATAATTGTTATTGTAGAATAGTTGTTAAAGTAGAGTAGTTATTATTGTAGAGTAGTTGTTATTGTTATTTAGTTGTTATACTAATATAGTTGTTATCGTAATATAGATGTTGTTGCAGTACAGATGTTGTTACAGTGTAGACGTTGTTGCAGTATAGATGATGTTGAAGTGTAGTTGTTGAATAGATGCTGTTACAGTATAGTTGCTATTTTAGTATAGGTATTGTGTAGTATAGTTGTTGTAGTAGGGTAGTTGTTGTAGTAGGGTAGTTGTTGTAGTAGTGTAGCTGTAGTAGTAGTATAGTTGTTGTTGTAGTATATATTTGTTGTTGTGGTATACAGTTGTTTTTACGGTATACAGTTGTTTTGTGGTATACAGTGGTTGTAATATATAGTGGTTGTTGTAGTATACAGTTGTTCTGTTATACAGTTGTTGTTCTGGTATACAGCTGTTGTTGTAGTATACAGTTGTTGTTGTAATATACAGTGGTTGTTGTAGTATACAGCTGTTGTTGTAGAATACAGTAGTTGTTGTAGTATACTGTGGTTGTCGTAGTATATATTTGTTAGTGAAGTATATAGTTGTTGTATTGAAAGAAACGAAATGTACCCCCGAACGGAAGCGGAGGATAAGAAAAACTATGTAAATTTAGCGCACTACTACATTGGAAATCAAAACTAAAAACACCAAACTTTGCTTGATAGCTGGAGAACAGGAGCTGAAATATTATTATTAGACTATATAGTTGTATATGAATGGAGCTGAAATATTATTATTGGAGACACTTTCAAGTTTCATCCAGAATCAAACTGGTTTTGATATTTTCAATTCCGTATTCCTCAGTCGCGATTTTATAAAATACGCTTTGACATATGTAGAAATCATCTTCATATCTGTCACTTTATTTTGTTTTAAGAGTATCTTGTCTGCGAGACTTCTTCCACTTTAATAACGTTCACTGCTTTTCATCAATATCGATATCATGAACATCAGTAAATATTTAATTTCTACACATAATTTTTTTCAAACTGCCATTTTTTCCGTCTATTTGTACATATTTAGCACCAATATGTTTAGAACTCTATTACCTTTTGGTTTTAATGTATTTAAACTAAATCTCTGGATGCGCTGGCAAGAAGGGTTTAAGCAAATAAAAATTAGTGATTGTGTGATTTACTATTTTACTGACTTCATTTCTGAAAAAGATAATATATATATATATATATATATGTTACGGTGAATGACCGAAATCTCCAAAATGTCGACATTCATCGGTGAATGTCAACATTTACGTAGTCGCTTGGTGTATGTCCGAAATATTTGATAAATACCCTTATTTCTGACTTTCACCGGTGAATGTCAACAATCATATAGTCGCTTTCGTGAATGTCCGAAATATTTATTACATTCGATTTGATATGAATTTATTCGTGGATATAATTACATTTATTCGATATTTTAATACTTACTGACGATAGATCAATAAACCAAGTATCGGGCAAATATATACCGGGCAATGGCACTTGACCTTAAAAAAACATCAGTGTAGGGTATACCGGGCAGTGGCAATTGATCTTAAAAAAGCGTCAGTGTAGGGTATACCGGGCAAATGTATACCGGGCAGTGGCACTTAACCTTAAGTGGCTCGGTATACCATACACTGATGCTTTACTTTAACTATGTTTTTTTAAGGTTAAGTGCCACTGCCTGGTATACATTTGCCCGGTATACCCTACACTGATGTTTTTTTAAGGTCAAGTGCCACTGCCCGGTATACATTTGCCCGGTATACCCTATACTGATGTTTTTTTAAGATCAATTGCCACTGCCCGGTATACCCTACACTGATGTTTTCTTAAGGTCAAGTGCCATTGCCCGGTATATATCTGCCCGATACTCCAAACACAGATGTTTCTCCTAATATATCGTCAGTAAGTATTAAAATATAGAATAAATATAAATATATCAAATAAATATAATAATATTAACGAATAAATTAATATAAAATTGGATATAACAAATATTTCGGACGTTCACCAAAGCGACTATGTGATTGGGGACATTCACCGGTAAGAGCTTGAAATAAGGCTATTTAGCAAATACACCAAGCGACTACGTGAATGTTGACATTCACCGGTGAATTTCGACATTCTCCAGATTTCGGTGTTTCACCGTAATATATATATATATATTATATAACTATTACAGAACATCTTGTATTTTTTAAAGTTGGTGGGTCACCCTTATTTGGAGAAAAGAAATGTATTCGTTTCTAAAATCTTCCGTGCGAGACGATGTTCTATGGTATGAAAATTAAGAGGAGTAAAATGAAAAAAAAAAATTATCTTAAAAATTAATACTGCCGCAAGGAAGTTAATTTCCAAGTAAATAAACAAAAAAAAGCTACATTTTTGTTTAAATGATTTTCAATTCGTTGTTTACTACATTATAAGTAGCCAAAAGTGAACAGTATAATATACGTAGCAAAAAGAATGGACATTTTCATTCTTTAAAGAGATTGGTTGTTGGGAATTTCAGTTTAAATTATAAGTTTAATTTTATTTAAAAATCCCTTAGTTTCTAAAATCAGCTTTTTAACTAATTTTACTCCTAATATATAAGCTATAGAACACCATAAATAAGTAGATTTAAAATTTCTGAAAAAAAAATTTTTTTTGTAATTAATATTTACTAAACTTTATAATCTTACATACTAAACATTATTATTATCACTGAACATTATGATTATTTACCCAAAAAAAACTTGATATTCTTTGTTGAAAAATGCATCAAAATGGAACGCATTTTCCCCGCTTTACGGATAAAAAATTTGGCAATGGAAATTCCTTGACATGTTTATTATTTTTCTTTCAAGCAAATGTAACTGCGGTTGAGGCGGATGTTTTAGTCGTCACTACTTCAAATTTTCACTACCAATTTTCTTTTCTTTTCCGAGATGATTACAGGCCTTTAACCTTCTGATTTTTGATAAAATTTTTATTGATACAAAATCGAAAAATAATATTTTTTTTTAAAAAAAGGAAGAAAATATAAATAAAAAGAGTGGATTATCAAACTCAGTAGCTATTTCTCATTGTGCATTTTTTTTTACTTAGAAGTTTATAATTTTATAAAAATAAATAAGGAAATAGATCATTTTGTTAATTAAATATACAGTTATATTAATTTTATGAAAGAACATTTTGTTAATATACTAATCATGGCAAAATGAAAGCCAAATGCAATGCACCAACGTTTATAAAATTATTTTCTCAATTTTTCTACACTTAAATAACATTTTTCATAATAATTACTTCCTTTTTTAAAAATTTTTATCTTGAACTTAATAACCTAAAAAATTAAAATATATTTACTTTCGGGTACTTATATTTTTCGATTTTTTTTCCGGGTAGTTATATTTTTAAGCACAAATTGATATTTATATCTAAAATGAGAGCACCCGCCTCCTCTTTGTCTCTCTTAAAAATTATGAAGATTTTACAGACAGACAATTCTTTAATATGAAGAGTTTAGGGACTGGAGAATAAAGCTGTTTATATTCATAAATGCAAGATAATCTTTGAAATAATTGAAGATCGTAATGGAACCACATTGCTAAAATTCATCTTAACCATATTTAATTAAACATAAAAATCTTTTGATGATGAAGACCGTTTCTTTCTCTCTCATAGGACAGAAATATCACATGACATGATCCAGATTTGCATCACTCTCATTAGCATACATTAAATAAAAGTCATAACTGTATTTATCTGTAAATAGTTCATGTAATAATTACTTCAAGGTATTTACTAGTAATATTTCTTTCTTTCTTTCTTATCAGTGTTATTTTCTGACTTTTGATTTTGATTAATATTTATAATTAAAAGTTTAAAATTAAGGGTGCTGCCGTTTGATAAATTAAAATAATTGCGTAATATTACATTGTGTAGAAACTTTTTATGATAATTGGGTATAATATAAAAAAAACACAACTACTTCCACTTAGTAGGAATAACATTTACCATGACGCAATGCTAAATTCTATGCCACTATAAGTCAATTATTAATCAAAAATCGAATATCAATTACTTTTCTTTATAATGCAATAAAATCTGGCGAGCAGCTATTTAAACGATCAAACACTTCGTTTGTTTATTTGTGGCTTGAAGTTAGGCTCGCAGAAAATGCCGTTCATGGGTTAAATTTAGTAGGAATAACACAACCTGTGACGTAGGCTATAGTATACCCAATTAAGTCTTATATTTATCCACCGTTTCACAATTGTTGAGAGTCAATTAAATTAGATTTGTTATTTTATTATATATATTTTAAATTTTAAAGAAATATTAAAAATATTTACCTTTTAACATTATTTGCTAGATAATCTCTTGCTTAAGGCTATTATACTAGGATTCTAATTCAGGGGCTCTATCTTTGCCATAAAATATTAAGTGTATAAACAGTAAAACTGTAACGTTGGAATGTAATATCGGTGCAAATTTGTAGAAAGCCCAGAAATTGAGGATAACATAAGCATTGAGCAAAGGAGGATCGAATCACGTTCTTCACGAGAGACTATTCTATACTTTTTAAAACTAACAAAAAGATAAATTTTGATTTTTGATATTTTGCTAGATTTACGCCGGATTGTGATGTTTTCTTTTGCCTTTCATTTTTTATATTTTGATGAATGTCGTTTTGTCTAAACTTTTTCATCTTCAATTATTTAGTTGAGTTTTTTTGTCCCCAATAGAATCGGTGGTTACACTATATTCTGAGAAGGCTCCTTGGATTATTACCAAGTAAATCGCCATAACGAACCATGTTGTTTCATTTATGGGTAATCCGCACTGAAACGTCTAAATAATTAAGGTAAGTCGATATTTAATTTTTTCATTCGCATATTACATAATATGCATTTCCACGATTTTGGAAATACGTTATTTCCTTGCTTAGTTTTGATACAATGTGCATTTTATTCGGATTATAATTTGTTTTCGGCGCCATTTTATTTGGCAGTCTAAAGCATGTAAACACATGAAAATGATAGCGAAACAATCGTGTGAGTGAGGTGAGCGAAGTGACCAGGAGGAGCCCGTTTTCTCATATTTAAGAAGAAAAAAGAAAAGAGTAGAATAATATAGTCGTATTAAAATCATTCGGGTAGACTATATTTGAGGGTGCCCCTTGATTCTCGCCAAGTTGTGATGGCGGTTGATCGCCAAACTGGGCGATGTTGAAACCCAATCGTGATTCTGATTGGTTTAGATTTTAGCGTTATTTTTAAATTTTCAAATGTATATGTAATTTCAGAGGTTCGTTAGTTCTACGTTGGATACAGGCTAGTTACGTTACTTTTGATTGAAGGTATATGGGCAGTCATAAAAAGGGACTTTAGAAAAATGTCACCGCTAGTCCGGTATTACCGACGCCATTTTTGATTCGTATTTTGCCGAATTTATGTGACGATGGAGATACACAGATTCCATTCGTGATAAATTTAGACAGTATCTAACTGTTATTAGAAAATTCTGCGCACCTAAATCAGAGAATATTCAAGCTTAATAAAGAAGTGAATTATTCTTTTCCTTTTCCCTCTGGGCTCTTACTCCATTAATTTTTGTTTCGATCCAAAATGCATTTTATTGTGTTTATTAATTTAATTATATTGGGTTCATTGCAAGTTTTGGCCGCAAAGTTTGGCCGCATTGCAATGTTTTATTGAAATATCATTATGTTTTGTCCGCTATTCCTGTTACCACGGTGTTCCGTGCAAACAGGAATGGAGCCAAACATAAGTGACCAATTTCGCCAAGGGGCACCCTCAAGTATATCCCCCCCCCCAAAAAAAAAACGTGAGTATTCAGTTTTCTAAACTGGCAACAGTAGAGTCATCTTTTATAATTCCTTTCGTTAGGTTACCTTAAGGAATAATTTAAGTTGTGTTGATTAATTAACTGTAGGTTAAGTATTTATTAAATTCATTTCATTTAGTTTTATATGATAGTTTAAGTAGTGTTAAATAGTTATAAGTTATATTTATGTATTTCTTTAGAACAATTTTGTATTTTTGTAAAATAAAAATAGCTACGAAGCATTTATTTTGTTTTATTTTTGTTCTTTTCTAAAATGGCTGAAGAGATACTAAACATAAAGTGTACTATGATATCGCACACTGTCATAACAATTAATGGTGACGAAGCTAGATTTTTTTCGAACAATAACCTTGCTCAAGTTATGGCTTGAACGGAGCGGGATGAAGTAGTACAGCTCATAATGGAGCATTGAGATCAGTTTTCTATTTTATTTCACGATAGAGAAGGAAATATTTTTGTTGCTTACTAATGAAACGTTCCTAACTCATAGTTATGGTGATTGGTGTGATTTAATGGCTGCTGGACAGATTTGAAATTATTACTAAAATTCAATGCAGAAAGAACTTTGACTATACCGCGGACATCTCTTGTAAATAGTTGAAATTAAAATTTTAAGTACTTTCGCTGCTTAAGCCGTGATCTAATTTCTTAGATCTACCGAATGCACAAAATTATTTGAATTTACATTAAAATAGAAAATACTAGTCAGTAATTTTTTTTAACCCATGTAACATTTTTCAAAATATTTTATGTTCAATTTTGAATTATAATTTAATAACTCAAACAAAAGATTTATATTTGCACCAAAACATTTCTTATCATAAAGATATCAATGGCCAAGTTGTAATTTTTTAATAATATATTTTCTATGAACTTCTATGCATTATTTAACGCATATATACATATTTTTTTATGTAAATTACTACATTAAATATCGCAAGGTCATTTGAAAATTACTAAATACCTTTTAAAACTTTTCGTTTTGTTTTTTAAAAACCGCAAAATTGTTGAATGCAAATAAGGTATTTTTAATAAATAATTAAAAAAACAAATATTTTATTTTATAAGTTCTAAGAATATCATAATTAAAAGAAAGATTGATCCGTGATGTCATCGATACAATGAAATATGACAAATAAATAAATAAATACATGGAAATGGTTAATGCTAAATTTATATCAAACACTATTTTTAGAACCATCCTAAAAAATGGAACTTGGAATACTCATGGTTCATAATAAATTTATTCTTATGTAACATTTTAATTCAATTTCTCCTTCGTCAATGAAAATCCAGGAATGCAAGGATAGCATTCATGCGATCCTGCATTTTCATAATCGTGCATTTTGTATAAACTGCATATGAAAGAAGTACACTTTTCTCTTACAACTGATTTAATACCGATTTATGCACTTAAATTTTTTTTCGAAGTTCAGAAATGAATAAGTCCCGTCGAACAGAACATAAGGGGAACAAAATTCGAAAAAAAAAAAAAAAAAAAATGATAATCAAACTCATTTTTCTTTCTATTTGCTTTTCGAAACGAAAAAGCAGGATGCATTATCGAAATCAATTGACAACATCAAAGAAGCAAAACAAAACGAAAATAGAGGAAAATGAATCGGCAAGACATCTAAAAATGTCAATTCTCACGGGGCAAAATACCGAAACTTGCGCAGTTCTAATAACGACGGCTAGATGGCGCCATAGATACTATCTCTTCTCCCTCTAACAGTCACCCAGCGGTATCTGTTCGCTCTCCGCATCTTTTCTTCTACAACCTCTCTCATTCGTAGAAAGGAGTGTGCGAGTTAGTTTTGCCCCAATCGCTCTCCGCTCTCTCAAATCGAGCAATTTTATTTATAAAAATAAGAAGGGAAAAAAATGTCCCAGGCGCATCAGCTCTTACCCATATTTGTGACAGATATGAGCTTTCTCTTGGATTTTTTGTGGAAGAAATTGTGAAATGTGTATTTGTGGAATATAAACAATTTTTTTATTTCAAAATAAATAAATTAATAAAAATTTAAAATAGTGCTTAAATAGTGTTGTGCAACCAAATGGAAAGGGATACGACTATAAACCTCCTAGTGCTATTTTTTGTTCTGTGCGCTGTGTCCTTCCCCTGCTGGGGGTCTGCGTCCCCTATTACAAATAATATAGGTGGTGCTGGAAATGCGACAGAAATTACAGGTAATTTTTTTTCTGAAGTGATCTAATAAGTTCATAAAGTGTTATCCTGATACAGTATATTTGATATTCATATAGTTTTGTTCATTATATAATGTTCGATTATATAACGTTATATAATACAACCCTGTTTTTTTCCGGTTTATTAAACTTCATTTGTGCAGTTAACTACACTTTTTAATTATGAAAAAAATGAAATTGTTCACTTTTCACAGGTTGGAATCCAAAGTTTATGTTTTAATTTTAATTTTTAAAAATTAAATTAAAATTCACTGTGATTCAAAACCTAACATATAATTTTTCTACATAAGATTAAATTTATTAGTATTAATATAGTTACGTCCGTTACAAAATGTTACATTACATAACGTAATATTATGTAACTCATTTTTTTTTCGATAATTAAAACAAGTTTAAGCAGTTAACTACTGTTTAGTTTGTAAAAAAAATTTAAAATTGTTCACTTTCACCGATAGGGACTCCGAAGTTTTAATTTGAAGCATTTAAAATTAAATTAAAATGTTCCGTAGCTTTACAAATCATTCACATTTTCATTAGTTATATTAATCTTTAATAACAAGAACTTGTCAAGAATTTATTTAACAATTAAATTTATTTATTATCAATCAAAATAAAAAAAAATTCTAATTAACATGAAATTTTTTAGTTGACATAGATTCTTAGTTGGTATAAATTCTTAACTACAAAGCCTATTTCAGGTTCATTGATATATTACGTTTTTGTACCATAATATTTGAAAATTGATCACTCAGTTACAAATTTATCTACTATCCTTAAAATATTCTATAAAATAAAACCATAAAATGATCGAAAGGATTGATCGATCAATTTTTGGTATCATTATAAATAATATTACAATGACAAAAGAAGATTCATTAAACCTTTTTGGGCTAAGCATAGAAATTTTATAAAAATGTCATATTATTTTCATTGAACGTTTCATTGAACGTATTGAATTGTTTAAGTAAAATTCATTACGATGCGAAAAAAATATTTTGTGCGTAAGAAAAAATACTTTATTTGAGAAATAAAAAGGTACGTACATGCACCATTGACCAAATCAATGGAAAAACCATTTAGTTGAACATTTTTTTTTAATGAAATTAGTTTTAATTTAATTTTATTTACCATAGAAACAAATGATTAATTACAAGAGGGATAATTATACATTTTCAAAAAATCGTATTTCTTAAAAACCTTTTAAAATTAAAAAAAAAAAAAAAAAAAAAAAAAAACTAACGTATTTTAAAAATTTCTGAACGTGAAAGTTTGCATTTAATGGTGCTTTTACGAATCCTTGGCCGAAAATGGGTAAAATGTAAAAGGGGGAGTATGTTGCCTTAGCATTATATCTTCTTTTGTCATCGTTACTTTAACCAAATTCACTTGAACACTTATGAGTTTTCTTGTCTCCATGTTTCTCAACTTTTCGTATTTCTTTTGGGAAAAGGTCGGGAATTCGGCCTGGGTCGGAAGATGTAAGAGTTATGTACAGAACGTTTAGGAGGTATTAAATCTCATGATTCGAAAACAAGCTATGCCTAATCAAATATTTTTGTTCTTTTAAGTAAATAGAGAAAGGGTCAGTTTGTTGGTTATGATGACAGTTTGCACTTTACCATTTTCTTCAACATAGCAATTCTAATTTTTCAATGCAGTAACTAGTGTTGTTACATTTTATTTATTTATTTATTTTATTTTACATTTTGGCATCAAAACAGGAGTGTGTAAATCTGTTTTTATTTTGTTCTGGTTTTTCTGTCTGGTAATTTTGGCTCCTATCTGGCACATATATATCGGGTTTTGGCGCGCTAACCTTAGTCTAATCTTATCTAATATAATACATGAAAAATAGGTTTATATCATTCTATTTTCTTCAAAAAGGATGTTTCCTTTACCCATGAGTATTAATTAAAGCGTTTCAGTTGTAAAATGAATTCTGTTGAGTTTTGTGTCATCAGATAAAGTTAAAATACGTTAGGATTTAGTTTGATAAAATATAACATCAATTTAACAAAATACACTTTTGAAGATTTCTGATATCTATAGAGTTAAACAGTACTAACAGTCGGTATTTATTACTTCTGATAGGCATTAATTATTTCTTGTAGGAGTCCTTAATTATTTCTGATATCTGTGTCAAAGTAATTATTTTCTGATAGTTTCGTCAAAAAGATAGTAATTAAAAATTTTTTAAGCGAAGTTTTAGATGAGTAAAATTAATAATTATTTTCACTTAAGAAAATTGCGATGAACTAATTTAGTGACATGTACAGTAAGAATTTGAGTGAAACTTTTCAGTACTATGTATGCTGAGAATAGTAAGTGAGTGTTATAAATCTCAATACGTATTGCAATAACGACCAGAAAAATATTTCATTCCTGAGAATTTACTCCCGTAAAAGTACCTTATGTAAAAATTTATTATAGAAATTGGGGATTCTTATTTTTAATTGTCATTGTTATTTGAAATACACAAGTTTCTGGTATTAAATATTAAAATTATTAAAAATAACACTAAAAAATATATTGTTTTGCCATTTTTGCATCGCTTTAATGATATAAAATGATATAAAAATGCATATATGATATAAAATAACATGTGTGATATAAAAATTATATGATATAAGAATGAAGATATTATATTTCAATAGTATTGCTATAGTTTTTTTTAAAAAATGTTTAAGTTTTTCACCAAGTTTTTCTTGCTTCTCCCATTCCATGATTTGTTTGAGAAAATTTCTATAACGTTATTTCATTACGTTATATATTTCTTTCATCCTCTTTGTCTTCAATGGCTCAACAGCCCAGGGTGGGTCTTGGGCCTTCTCAAGAAGTTTTTTCCAAGCACACCATTTTTTTTTAGGCTTTTAAAATATAAATTGCTACATTTAAATGAAAACTCTTAACATAAATACGATAACTATTAACTCCAAAATTATGAGAAATTTATAATTTAAGGCTTGTATTGAACACAAAAAGTAAAAAATAGTTTTTATTTTTTAAGAGTTAAAATATTTTAACATCAGCATTAAATTTCTAATTATTTTCAAAGTTAAATGAAAATAATCTTCAAAATTAAAACTAGAAAATACCTTGCTAATATATTTTCTTAAATATTTTATTGAAAAATTAAATACCTGCTTACTTGTTGAATATTAATAAACTTTTTTAAAAAAAGTACTTCTAAGTCACGTTACTTAAAAATGATGAACTTTTTTTTCATCCTCAAGTTAAATATTTTCAAAATTTTTAAAGAAATTGTTTTAATAAGATTTTAAAACGTGATATTTTGTCTTATACATTTTAACTCGTACTATTATTTTTATTTCATGGAGTACTTTTTTTCATGAAATTAATATAAGGCACGTAGACAATTTAATTAAGAGAAAATGTTTTTTTTAAAAACCTAGTGACAGCAATTATTTTTGTACTTATTTTCTCAAAAATAACTTTTGATTTATGCTATTTTTTGTGGACTCTCTTAATTTAATTTTCAATTTCTTAAAATGCAATTTGCTTAATAGGTTAAAAAAAATAAGTACGTATTGTGTGGTCATAAGTCAGAAGAAATAACTTGCGGCTCAAAATAATGGATTGCATGTTTGAAATCATCCGCATTTTATTCACAAATAAAATATAATAATTATCAAAAATTGTATGCGAACTTTTGCCTTATCGGCTTTGTCAGTCTGCTGTTTTAGTTGATTTATGAAAAAGTAAAGCAACGTGAATGTTTGCTTATCGGATAGACGTATCTTAAATTAGTGTATTGGATAGCGTAAATTCTAAAAATTTTATTATCATTTGAATTTTATAGTATTTTATTTTTATAATAACCGCGCTATTTATTCTTCTACATAAAAAATTGGATAGATAAGTTTGCCTTTCTTTTTTTTTTTTTTGCTTAAATATATTTCCCTTTCAGAGAGCAATATTTTTTTTTTGTGTAAATTGATACCATATGAACGGGAAAATGCCAAATAAAGATTTTAAATACCTTATATTTTGTTTCATTAACCATAATTTTTGTATTTTCTTACGAGAAATGTCATTACCGTACAATAAGATAATTTTACCATAATTTTTTTTTCTCCGTGTATCAGTTCTTCTAGCAGTAATAGCGATATTTATATATATATATATATATATATATATATATATATATATATATATATATATATATATATATATATATATATATTATGGTAATATAAAAATATATATAAAAATTATGGTAAAAATTATCTTATTGTACGGTAATGACATTTCTCGTAAGAAAATACAAAAATTATGGTTAATGAAACAAAATATAAGGTATTTAAAATCTTTATTTGGCATTTTCCCGTTCATATGGTAACAATTTACCGTAAATTCTAGTTTTTTTAAATTATTGTTCTTATTACCACACATTTAGTAAGAAATACAAAACTGAAAAGTAAATTTTACCGAATAAATGGTTTATAAGCATATGGCTTAAGGTATCATGAAAAAATTAGCAAATTTTACCTCATTTACCTAATTTTATCACGTTTTATAAAACCATATTTATTAATTTTTACCAAAATCATTTCCAAAGTGCTTCTCGAAAAATTATTGAGAATTCTGACTCTCCCGTAGAACCAGAAATACGATAAATTTTACAATATTCTGGTAGTTTTGACCATAATTTTTTTTTTTACCCGTGTACCATGATTGATATCGATTACATTAAAATTGTTTTTAGAAGTTCTTTCGCCAAGGAAAGTAAAAGTTTAAGTGCTATAATTATAGTTATATATATTTTTTAAATTATCTTTACCTTCTTGACACAAATAACTGTTTGGGTTTTAGAACGGACAGACAACTTAAAAATTTTAAAGGTTTTTTGATCTTTTGAAAAAGAAATCGCTAATTTCAATTGAGATTTAAATTTTTTTCCTTCATTAATATGAGAATTATCAAACTCTCTTATTATCATTTTATGAATATTTCTCAATTTCTGCAAGAAAACTGTACTAGCCCATATAATGCAGAATGGAGTAAACTTTTGTTCTTGTTTAAATAGACGTGTAGCGCCATTTTTTTTCAATTAGGATAGAGGGCGCTGACTGAAGATAGGCTTTACTTGACGCAAAAGTCATGCTGCTAACTCCCAGAAGTTCGGGAAGTCGTTTCTTTTCAAATAAACTATAATTTAAATTTTTTTAACGAAGGTTTTTGTAGAAATCGAGGTCAATAGTTAAATTTCATTACATTCTATATTTTTGTTCAATGTAAAAAACATTGCTTGAAAAAAGTTTTAAATAAAAAATTTATTTAAAAAAAAACAAAAAACTTTTATTTGTTTTAGATTTACAGATAACATAAGTGAGAAAATAGAATTAATGAGTAAATGTTATTCAATTCAGAGTTCCTTAAATAAATTCTTTAAAGATAATAACAATTAATTTTATTCCTAATTGGATCATGCTTTGTTCATTTTGTTTTGCTAGCAAAACCAGCCTTGGGAAATTTCATTTTATAACCGGCTTAAGCAGCCGACCTGATTTTTGATTCACGATTCAACTTCATTGGTTATTTCAACCCAACCCAGAAGGCAAAGGTGCTCCTGAATCAAGCATTCGGACAAATTATCTTTTCTGTAGAATTTATTGATGAATCTGATTAGCATTTACGTTACATGGAGAGGAAAACTACCAAAATCTCCTACGGTTAACCCGATGATTTATCTCTTGATCCTTTTATCACTGTCGATATTTTTTACGTTAGTATTGTGGTCGGTGCGAGCTGAATAAATCTAAAATGATTAGTTATATAAAAAACTAATGTAACGTTAATGGTAACAAAATGATTTTCTTCTTCTTTTAAACTGAAAAGTATCTTATATTTTCACTATTAAATTGTTTTCGTGCATTTTATCTCCATATAAATGTTATCGTCAGCTGAAAGTTTGTCCAGTTTTTAAATAGAAAAAATACTCAAATTTCAGAAATGGATAAATAAAAGTATACCTAATTTTCAACTTTAAGTAGTTGTAATTTTTAAATACTAATGACAAATTTAGTTCTATTTAAATAAAAGTTGGAATACACTATAAAGAATATGATTTTCAGAATAAAAAACTATGAATTTAAATTTGTTTAAAGTTCTTAAATTTCAGATCAGAGATTCAGTCAACTTCCTCCCATTTGTCAGAAAAATATGTATGTTCGTAACAAATTTTATCTTTCCATGATTTCAAAATTTGCTATGAAGTTACTTCGCCTTACTTATACTTATAAATAACTCAAACATATATATATAATACCACTTTGTCCCAATTACCTGATGGGACTTTTAAAATGTTCTGAGCAAAAAGTTGAAGCATTCATTATTAATAAATGAGTGTTACTTGCCTATTTAAAAGGGTTTTGCATAGTAAGCAAAATATCAATTAGAAGACTTTGAAACTAATCAAGAAATATTTTGGTTGATTAGTATGAATAACCAAATTATCGAAAGAAGAAGGAAAACATTTCGCAGACTGTCTTTTGAACACCCATCTGCCATTAACGTTAGTGACAGTTTTGTGACATCGCTAAATTCTTCATTTTTGAAGGTAACTACAAGTTTTATTCATTGAATAAATGAAGCAATCGATTGATTTTATCTCTGCACATAATAAATTACGAATAAAAAAATATATAATCTTGCATTTTGTCTTAACTATCAAGATGTAGTAACATTTTCCTCCATGCTAATATTTAACTATCGAAAAAGCAATTTACCTCTTCCTCAAAGGAATGCCGTTAAAACTTTCTGATGAAAATGAAATACCATTGCATTTAATCTCCCCGTGGAGGTGAGATTAATTACAGGATTAGATATTATGCAAAAATAGTTAACGCTTGAGTAAGTGAATATTACGTATTATATTTTCTCGAAAATAATTAAATATATCGCTATCCCTGAGCTAAAATCTTTTTTGATGTTTTTTTATTATTGATTTTTCTTGTTTATCTTTGAATTAAATTTGCATTGTATTTTATCCATGAATATTTTTTCTCCAAATTCCTGTTTTAAAAACTTACCATTCCTTAAAAACCCTTAAAAATGTTCGTAAGTATTTGTCAAATTGAACTAAACCCGTATTTGATTCAGATAGGGGACACTTCAGGTTCAAAATGATTTTTTTTAAATATCAACCAATTCTAATGAAAATTTCATAGATTGTGAATAAAGCATTTAGAAAGATATTCCCAAAATTTGAAGCAAAAATATTAATTTGTTGAAAAGTTATAATTTTTTTAATAATTTATCTGCAAATTAAATTACTAAATGTTCCAATATTTCAAAATGTTTCTTGCGCATGAGTTTTTATCGTAGCTGTATGAAATTCATTTATATTACAGTTTGAATAAATATAAATAAAATTGGATATGTTTGAACAACTTAGCACTTAATTTTAAACAAATAAAAAATCAAAATATCATAGTCTTTATATAATTTTTAAAAAATGAAATTTAAATAACAATTTAAAGTAATTTAAAAAATATTCAGTGAGTATTCAGCTTTTATTCATATCACATTGGTTACGGAACATTAGACCAATCCTATATATGAAGAAAAAATAACGATTTATTCAAAACTCATGCGCAAGGAACTTTTCGAAGTTTGAATATTATCGTAAAAAACAACATTAAGAAAAACAGTTTAACAATAAAAACAGACAGTTTACATAACCTTGTTTACAAATCTTGAAATGCTTATAACTTTGCAAAAAATGACTGAAATTGAGAAATTTTTTTTTAAATTGTAGCTAGATATAACTATTGTTTTTTGAAACAAAAATTGAAAAAAGTATAATTTGGTCGATTTTTGGGTTTTTCATCGTGAAGTGTCCCCTTCAATGCTTTCGTGTCTAATTTTAGGAGGAAATTTATATATATATTTATTTAAAATTACTTTTAACAAAGTTTAATCTTTGGTAAGCTAAATTTCATGCATTTTAAAGGATTGATTGTTTGATTTTACAATAGTAGCTGTTAGTACTATATAGTAGTTGCTAGTACTATAGTAGCCTAAAACAGTTGAACCAGAATTTATAGTCAATGATATTTTTTGCTACTGTCTGACTAGCTTCAATATCTAACTGATTCAATATTTAAATGATATTAAGCTGGTTCTCTATCCAGGATGACAAAACAAGTTTTAACCATTTCTTGGCAGCTACAAACAAAGTTTAAGTTTTCGTTTTATTGCTACATGGAATTTATTGCTAATTTGTAATTTACTCAACTCTTTGATTTCAAGAGAGCTCAAAGCTTAGCTAGAACTCTGCACCTGGTGTCATTACAAGTTCAACTACCTGACCGCAAGACAAAGAATTCACAGACTAATAGGCTAATTAGCAGTCAAAATTTCGTTAATTTTAGACAAGCTTGGATGCTTTGATTTTAACCGGAGCTCGGTGCCCTACGCCCTTACAATTAGAAAGTATTTCCTGAACGACGGAGCAAATATTATTGCCAAACCAAATTTTGACCTAAACAAAGCAACAGACACAAAACTAAAAATAAAAATAAAAATTTTAATTACGAAGTTTTTCAAGCAGAATAAAAAGGAAAATGACTCAGTACTCATTAGTTATCGGGACCATGAAATCAAGTTTTCCAACAGGCAGGAACAATGCCAGATTCTGGTTTACACCACTAACACACATAAGTGCATAAAAATGGACAATATCCCGATACATAAAAGTACGCATTGAATATGCAAGTATCACGATTATTACTAACTACTATATTTTCCCTTCACTTAGTGTGCATCTAGTTATAAAATCTAACCAACATAATTTTAAATAAAAAAAAATTTTGATAATTCATCTCGATATTAAAATTTGGTTCATATAGATTTTTCCCCTCACTTCTTTTGAAAGTGATGCACCATAAGTAAATAATTTTAGGTTTGATGAAAATAAATGTTTCTTATTTTCAGCCTATATGGAAAAGGTAATTTTATTTATTCAATTTTATTTACTGAACAAAATAAGTTTTTTACTTTAAAAAAAATTTAAAAATCGATGCCGTAATAATGTGAGCGCTTTGATGAAAGTTATAAGTGAACAGTATGTTCAAAGTACAAAAACTGCATATATGTACATTGAAAAAAATATATGATTAAGTGCCTTGTTAAACTTCATTCATTCACTATAGAAAATGCCTTTTTTACAAATATATCGACCCATATCTGCATGCAAAAAAAAGCGTTTAAAGAGCATTTTTTCTACCTTTCAGAGCATTGAGATATTTTTTTTCCTCTTTATAAAAATATAGAAAAGACAATATCCACTTTTTTAAGAAATTGATCTTCTATATTTGTTATGTAAGCGTTAATGCACAATAGATAAAAAATTTTTTTTATTGAAGATTAATAGTTGAAAGGAAATTAAGCACCTCTCTAGAGTTTTTGGGAACAAAAAACTGAAAGAACGAAATGATATGTTAACGTTTCGTCAAGGGTATTCATATTTACCTATGTCAACGATTACGTGTTTGAAATGAAAAGATGCAATGCTTGTATTTATTTGCAATCATGAAATTACTCCTTTTATGTCGGTTCTTCTTTTGTTTGATAAATTCAAAACTAATATTTGATAATTATGAAATATTTGATTTCTAAAGGCTTCCATAAAAAATCACATTTATTGAAAAGAGAAATGTTTTTCAATTCATACTCTTTATTTCGTTAAAGACTTTTAGTTTCGGGACATTAGCAAAAAATTTTATTTCATTCAATATTTGATGTTTTGGTTTTAATTATTAGAATTTCACATTTTATCTCTTGATTTACTGATTTGTAGGCATTTTTTAAATAATAAAATAGAAGTTCGAAGGATTTTAGAATATAGTTTACAATCAAGAAAAATTTCTATAAAAGGTGTAATTTTAATTTTTTTGTGCGTGAATCATAGTTTTATTTTTATGAGTCTCAGATTTTTATCGTATATTCATTGGTTTTAATTGCTCTTTTACTAATTCCTAAATCTAATATTTTAAATTTTTACAAATTCCAAAATAGGATAAAAAAAATCATATAGTTATTTATAATTTTTTTAATTTGTATAAAGAACAGTTTAATTTTAATTTGGTATTTTCTTAAGATTAATCTTATATTCCTTTATTTAAACATAATAAAATTAGTATCCTTATTTTCTTACAATAAAGTATTAAAATGTTTTATAATTATTTATTGTTTTCACAAATTATCCGAAACACACAGTAAATATATGGATAGATTAATAGCTTTAGAATCTTAAATAACAAACAAATCTCTACAGTATAATAAATATCTTATCTAAATCTCTTTACTATATTATATACTACATTTATGTGATAAATTATTTAAATGTTTTATGAGTCTAAAAATAGCCAGTCTTAAGCATTAAAGTACTTGGTATTAGTTTATTTATGATTTTTAAGTACTAAACCTTCGCTCTCTTAATTACATTTAGAGAACAATCCTTATCCTTGGACACGATAACAAAAACAACAAGTACTAAACCTAATCCGAAAATCAGGAAATCTAGAGTAACATTCGTCATTTATTTTTAAAGTGGCATATGTTTATATATCTAAAATACGTTTTTATTAATTTTTTGCTTTATTGTATCACATTTTTCCATATCTTCCATTATGAAATGAGCAGCAACTCTAAACATTTTACAATATAAAATTGATGAGACAGAATATCCGTTTTCCTTCACATACATTTGAAAGCTTGTTTTTTCAAAATTCATTTGCAGAGTAGATAATTCTCTTTTACTGTGAACAAGCCATATTGGACTGTTTTTAGAAAAGTAACATTATTCTAACATTGGATCCCAATTATTTATCCTTTGAATAATCATATTGGTGTATAATTAGCAAAATTATACAATTATCTACTTTAAAATCAAGTATTTTTTTTAATTTTATAACCGTTGTTGAACAGCCGACCCAATTTTTGAGTTTACGGCTACTAATGTTCAACTCCGTAGCCTTGTAATTTTGAACCCAATCCAGAAGACAAAGGAACTCCTGGTTCACGTATTAGGATAAATTTTTCTTTGTGGAGAACTTTATCGATAGAACTGACTTGCATTTGTGTTACATGGAGAGGAAGGCCACGAAAACCTCTTACGGTTAGCATGACGGCAAGAGGGCTCTTACCCATGATCCGCCTACCACTGAAGATATTTTACATCTGCTCTGTGGTTGGTGCAGGTCGGATGCTGAATTCGTATCGACCAGCCATTGCCGGGATTAGAACCCGGTTCACCCCATTGGAAAGTGAGCTCTCTATCCCCTGAGCCATCGCAAAAGCAAGCATTAAAGAAAATGTTATGCTTTACTTATCTTCCCCCTAAAAATTTGTTTGTATACAGTGGAGACTGAATGTTCGTCAAAAAAATGAGCACATAATGCTTTTCAAAATTCAGGTAAACTTTAAAATGGCTTAAAGAGGAGAATTTTTTCCTGAATGATAATTAATGTTACAACGAAATTACATATGTTTTCATGTTACCTAATCTAACGCTAAGTAATTTATATTACATATGCACTATTACGTTAATCTGAAGTTCATTTCGCATACTATTATTATTATCGAATGCATATATTAGCATTATTATGTGCACAAACTAATAGCATTATTTCTTATTAGCACTTTATTTTGTATACGTTTCTGGTCCATGATTTATTTTTAAAGTTAATCCTCCTGTGTGTTTCTTGTTAATAAGTGCTCAATTTAATATTTTTTAACTCTTTGTTATCAATAACTGCTAAGTAAAAAATTTCTGATAAGGAATAATTCGTTATTATGGAAGTATTGCTTAATTTACGAGTGATGGTATAATGTATAATTTATATTGTAACAAAAAATTAAATTTAATATTACAAATATAAATTCATATTTATGACTATTTGAAAGTTCGTTTAATTTATAAAATATTATTTTCTGCTAACGCAATGAACGTTGATCGCTTAATTGATAATTTATATTAGAATCATAATTTATAACTTATATTGAAGAATAATTTTCTATAAATATGGGAGGGATAATTTAATTTATATATATTGGAACGTTCATTCGATTTATAATTTACATTGAAATGATCGTTTACTTCAAAAATATTGCTTGTTCCATTTATTATTTTAAAGATAATTTTTAAATAATATTAGAAGCATCATTTCAATTAATGTTCGAAATTGCAAATAAGTAAATAATTTGCAATTAAAGTTCTAAAGATCACTTAATTTACGAATATTAATTTAAAAATGTCGAAATAGTCGTTAAATGTATAGTTTATGTTAGAAAGAAAATTTATTTTTAATATTGGAAGGTTTAAAAAATTTTTAAATGCTGCAAAGGTAATTCAATTCTAAATTTATATTGAAAGGTCGTTTAATCTATGAATATTGATCGTTTCCTTCATTATTTTAAAGATAAATGATCCTTTTAATGTCAATTGTAAACTATCTTTAAAATTATAATATTAATAATAAATTATAATTAATATAGAAAGAATAATTTAATTTTGAATTAATTTTCGAAAGATTGATTAATTTATGACTAGAACTTAAAGAATCATTTAATTTGAAAATATTGGAAGAATCGTTCAATTTATTATATGCATTGTTAACGTTAAAAAGATCGTTTAATTTCTGATTCATTTCGAGCTTTAAGAGCGCGTTTCTATTGGGATTCTTTGTTATGTGAGTAAGTTTTACGGAAAATTTTCTGTTGAAAGAGATGCAAAGTTCATTTTTCTAAGCCTCCAAAAAAAATTGATGGTTGTAGGGTAACAATGAATTCAATATTCAGTGGTTATTTGGAGGGAATCCTCGAAATATTTCACTCTATCTCTGTTCTAGACAGTTTTATTTTCAGAGACGCAATCTTTTTCTCATAAATTTCCTCTCGATGACAATATGAGCTTTCCCTCAACATCTAATGAAAATAAAAGTAAAGACTCAAAATCGATAGAAGACAGGTAGAGGTCTCTTTCCGTCTTCAAGATAACTGTTCCCTCTCTATCTTCGCATTTCAAAAAGAGAAAAAGTTACATGTTTTTTTTTTCCTTCAATTTTTCTTTTCTTCTTTCATTCCTGTAGAAAGACAGAAAGAAAAAAGAGAACTCAATCCGCTTTGAGATAGCACTTCTCATTAAGTAAGATTGGAAACGCGGCTTCTTTACTATTTTAAATGAAATGAAACCATACGATGGAATAAATTTCGGAAAATAAATTAGGAGGACTTTGGCTCGGAGAATTGAAATTTCCCAGAGATGAAAGTTAGCTTCTCCTTTTTTTCCCCTTCTAACCTCCGAAAAATATTTCATAACCAACCTTTTAAATGTAAGCAGTGTTGTCTGGAAGTAGATTTTTCGCTGGGTGCTAATCTTTCAATTTGGCAGAGTAGGATTTTAATTTACCAATCCATAAAATATTCTACAACTTTTTAATTATAAACATTGTTGACTAGAAATAAAGTATATAACTAGAATAAAGTATATATATGTATATATCACAAAAAGGATAAAAAGAAAAAAACTTAGGAAATTAATAAGTTTAATATAAATTTTTTTAAAAATATTTTATTTTAATAATTTTTCTTCTTCTCTTTTCATTAATTACTATATTCCATGTTATCCATTCTTTATATTTTTTATTCTTAACTATATATATAATAATCTATCTATATTATATAAAACGCTAATACGTACGTATGTATCAATAAAACCGATGATATTTCTTTTCTCACGTTGGCAACAGTTTTCATTTTTAATTGATAGGCTTCGGCGAGCAAGAGCACGTAGTGAGCATCATATGGCTAATCTATATTATATAAAACGCCAATACGTTTTAATTGATAGGATTAGGCGCGCAAGAGCACGTAGTGAGCATCATATGGCTAATCGGGTGAATTCTCACCGAATTATCAAAAAAATTCTCACAAAATTATCTTCATCGAAGCCGATGCTTTATATCCGGCGTTCAGTACTATTTCATATTGTTTTACAACACATGGTTTTAGCCCTCTGGTGGGAAAGACTTTAAAACAAAACTTACAACAGTTACTTTTCTCAACAACTGAAATTCAGAACAGTGTGTTTAAGAAAAATATGTGAACAGTTTGCAATTTCAAATTAATATTGAAATGCACAGGTTTAGAATTTTCTACAGTGAAAAGTTTTCTTCAGTGTTCAAGAAAGTATACAAAGGCTAGACATTAAGAACGTATCCAATGAGCGAGCATCGGATTGCGAAGCAATCCAAAATGAACTGCGAAAGCAGTTCCGGGGGTTAGCGAGCGCCAGCGAGCAGGGGGCGAAGCCTCCTAGTAATAATAATAAAATTCCTTGACTTGATAGCAAACATTTGGGGTAAACTCGAAGCATACCTTTGATTTTATACCGTACTAGGGGGCAAAGCCCCCTGTTCGCTGCCGCTCACCAACCCCGATGATTGCTTCGCAATAATTGTTTTTTTTTGTTGCCAGAAAACAGTTTTTCTACTAAAATTAAAAATATTCACTTAACATCTATGTACCAAAAGAATTTCTGTTTACTTACGCTCTTGCACCTCTACTTCCCACTTCCAAATATATCTATTAGTATTATAAACATTTAGATCTCTTGGTGAACAGAAGTGATTTTTTAATTATCATTTTTTTAAAATAACATTTATATTCTTAATACATTGTATTGTTCAAACAAATTTGATGAGTTCACAACCATAATTTAAAACTTTCACTAATAATAGCACTACTGAAAAATAACTTTAAATTAGGGATACAAAAATATTGAGTATAGTAAAGTGCGGCGTGCTCTCTGCTTTCGCTTATAGCACTGCGTTTCAGTCAGCTTAATTTATCCTTATAAGATTTATTTGAGCTCTGAGGCTCTTCTTCAAATTCAACCTGCTTCCACCACTAACCCGAACAAACTCCTTCAAAAATGTTTAAAGGAAAACAATATCTTTACAACTTTTGTTAATTTTATGCTGATGACAACCAAACTATATGGAAATGAATGGGGGAAAACTGGATCCTACCACATGATTTTCCAGCCAATAAAAATGAGCCGACAACTATGGAAAACGAGGTCAGACTTCTATGATTTTATGTTATATAGAGATATGCAATCTTGTTGGTAATATTTTAAAAAATTTAAAAAAAATATACTGTCTTAAATGAACGAGAAATTAGAGGGAAATTATTGAAATCCATGAGTATTATTTTTTTAAAATGTTTGCATTTTTTCTGATATTTAACAATGTTGTGATGGAGGAACAGTTTAAATATAAAAAAAGTTATACTCCATTGCAAGTTAAGAAAAGACCATTGCGGTATAGGTTTTATGTAATCATCCGCCACTTTATATAGTTCCGTTTTTTCGCTATCAAATTACACAAATATCTTTTAAAATCAATAAAAAGGCTTTTAAAAGTTAGACAGAAATTTAACTCATGATATCTGTTATGATATATATCATAGAACTGTTCAAAAAAGGTAATAGTTTCGTAGTTTTACTGGCATCCTAGACTTGGCGACATATTTCAATAAATAAGGAGAACATTCGTTCTTGAAAAAGAAAAACCATTTGACGTTGCAAGAGCGTTGGATCTGATTGGACCATTAAAAATGGCGCATCTTATGCTGATATGCCCTTAACAAATCAAATGCGAGATAATGAATTTTTACTTTTTCATTGTGGAAGAAAATCGTCTGCAAGAAACTATACTTATCATTCTATCATGAGTTTTTTAAATTTTTTTAAAAATGTATTTTTATCTAAATAATGCAAAAAAAAATTAGGTGTAATTCAGAAAATTTTGGAGTTGCTGAAACTCTCTCTTTGTCTGAAATGAAAGAGAACCTCAAATGATTAAAATTAGGTGCACTAAAAACTGCTAATTTACATCTTTCAAACTTTTTAATTTTAAAAAATAACTCCTTAACTCAGGTTTTAAATAAAAATTCTCTGCTTTCAAACAGAAAACAGAGTTTTATCTAAACAAAAAGTTCGTGTCGAGAAAGTTTTTTAGTTAGCATCAAAAAGCAGCAACATTTCCTGTAGAAATAAAACAGACACGACAAAATCTATTGAAGAACTAAATGTGTTCAAGACAACATCACGTAGGAAATAAAGCTTATCATAACAACTTGTTTTGTAAAAATAATCTTGCCACTACAAAATATCTTGTTGAATTAATATCGCAATTACAAAATCACTTGGAGAATTAATATAAACACGACAAGATTTCTTAAATAAATAATCCAACCATAACAAAATCTATTTTAAATTCATTTAAATGTGGTTCAACATCGCTAGAGAATTAATCTCGGACGCATGATCGCCACAGCAGTATATCACTTTAATATGATCTTGCTAGTCTAGGTTCCTGTTGAAAAGCTCTATGAAAACTTGCTGAAATCGACAAAACAATGCTAACAATGACGAAAAGCTACGAACAGTTAACAGTTTATTTCATAATTAACAGCAAACATAGCATATTACATCCTGAGTGGGTATGTCAACAATTATAACGCTCTGATGAACAGAAACTTCGCCATAGAAGTGTATTTTTACCAAAAAATGAAATTAATTCTTATCAATTATAATCAATCAAAGATTTAAAATAGAATAATACAACCACGAACTCATGAGTGGGCGAAAGGGATGATGTAAATGGCGTCACTCAAATTCGCCAAGACGCCAACTCTTGTGATAAAATGTCTGTATTAGATTTCGTTCTGAAAATTTTTTATATTCTGTACATTTTGTCACCACAAGATTATATTTTGTTCCCATGTGAGTGCACTCTAGTGATATTTTATACTCGCAGTATTTTGGCCAACAAGATTTGGACGTCATTTCAAACCAAATGACGTAGCCTCGTCAATAAACAAATTTTAAAAAAAATCCTCAGTATCATGACATTTTTTTGAAAAGAAACAGCGTATTCAATATCAGATTTTACAAAAATAATTTCACTCTCCCATCTTAAAATATTTATTTATAAAAAAAAAACTACTTAAAGGACAAGATTTACTAATTGAAAATTTTTAATTATTTTTACTATCGATTCCAAAGATCTCATTAACTTAAAGTTTAATTAGCTTCTGCAGCTTATTAATTACTAAACCTTAATAACACACACTTAATTAAAATTTCGTTCGTCAACTTCGGAACAACATTTGGTTCTCTTTTATCGAACACTCTCTCGCTTTTCACTTTCAATCAGATTTAATGCTGCTACCAATGTTTTGGGATAAAATCTATTGCCTCGAGAAGCGCAAATGTTTTAAACAAAATAAATTTAAAAAACCGTGACAGAAATTTTTTTGTTCAAGTTTTATAAATAAAAAATTTTTAAAAACTAAATTTTTATAATAAAATATTTTATAAAGGGTTCATTTTTACAATAAGTTATTTTGTTAAGGATCTGTTTTCAGGATGAAAGGTACCTTTTTAATAAGATATTTTCAAAAGTAAGTTACTATGAAACATTTCGAGAATGATCCATTTTTTAATGAAATATTTTGTGAATAGTCTATTTTTACGATAAAATATTTTGTGAAGGGTCAATTTTTAAGATAAAAAAATTTTGAAAGTGCCCATTTTTACAGTGAAACCTTTAGTGAAAGGCCCATTTTTACAATAAGATATTTTGTGAAGGGTCCATTTTCAAGATTTAATGTTTAATGAAATGTTTGTTTTTATGATAAATAATAAATTTCTTGAGTTTCTTAAAGACATTGTTAAAATTATGTATATAATTTATGCATCTAATAGTACAGTGAAGAAGGAGGAAAAAAAACACCCAGTTAAACTTTTGATCTAATGGTTAAATTTTTACGTAATTAAAGCATGCAAAGATGTTACTATCAAGGCAATAAATCAAATATGAAAAAATCTGATCGCAAACGCTTTTTATTGTAACTCTGGACTTCTTTAATATTTCTTAAAAACAATATATTAAAGTGTAGAAGTTAGGATCCCTATACAAAAGTTGCAGACATCTTCGAAACGATAAATCTAAAACAAAATACCAACTCATAACAAGGCTGTAAAATTATTAAACATTGGAGTTTACTGAAAGGAAAATAAAAACGTTTAAAAACAAAAGAAAACTAAATAAAATACTTGAACTAATTGGGAAAGCACCCACTTCATCCCCTCTATAAGTAACACAGCCCATCTTCGCATTAACTACACTTTTCTTACACTTTTGAACTATATTTTCCAACAATACTGAAGTCTTGCGTCAGAATTTTTATATCGGGTGTTAGCTAACGATAGTTAAAACGGTAATTGTTTGGATAACTTTAATGTGGAGGGAGAGCTTTCCAAAAGCAACCATAACCTTTCAAGGTTGATCTCTCCCCCCCCCCTCTCTTGGCAATCTAAGGTCGAAGTTAAAGGTAAAGTCAAGTCGTGTACCATTTGATCTATAAAAATGTAGGTTTGAAAATATTTCACGCTAGTATTTCTAGATATTTGGTCCCATTTGCCTACTTAACCGTTTCCATACCTTTTATACATCCTATATAATGCATAATACTCATGCAGGGTTCTCTATAAAGACCGCCTTCAATATCTACCTTTAGAATTCCTATAAAAAATAAAAACAAAAAAGCAAATGCTTAAATAGTCGTAAAGTAATATTTAAACGAAGGAAAAAACAAAATCAGTTTCGAAATCTAACAAATTGCATTACGTTAAAACTTAGCTCATTAGGAGTTCGACACTTCAAGGAATTTTTAAAAATCATCTTTTAATTCTTTTTTGCGCCCTTTCACAATCAAAATTTATAATCATAAGGATGATACTTATCCTGTATTACGATATTTAGGTGATAATGTTGATACTTATCCCTTTTAATCAGATCAGATGCCTGTTTATTTTAGAAAGTTTTCAAAGTTAAAGCAGTAAATTAAAGAATCTTGACTTGTTGTTTATTACATCCACTATCTTGTACTGTGATTTGTTAAATTTCGATAGTGTTTTTTTTTCACCTCAAATGTGCATACTTGTTAGGTTTCCTTATTGATAAGGATTCTAAAAATGTATATTAAGGGTTGCTTTTAGGGATAATTCAGTCTATTCTAGGGATAATTTAGTCAGTATCTAAAATGAATATTTTTAAATAAAAGAATAAAGAAGAAAAAAATAGAATACATCCAGTTATTTTTATATTAATAGTTTATAATATAATCTCTAGTTACATCCATGAAAGATAGTGAATAATTTGATAAGGCTCAAAATTCAATATATTAAAAAAAAACCATTAACTCAAATTAAATATCCCTTTTTATCATTCAAAAAGTTTACTAAATAACGGAATGGCGCCCAAGTTTCTATAACTGCTTACGAAAATAACATAGCAATTTTAAATTAATTTTTTGAGTACTTGGATACCTCTTGAGGTTCAATTTTCCAAAATCGTGAAATTTTCCGAATCATTTCCGTTTTCAAATATTTAGATTTTCATATACTTTGGGAAATTTCTTTTCATCATTTGTAAATCCCCCTTCTTGAGTATCTTCATCGTTTTCATTTACTTATTCTTTTACTCTCAGTTTTATTTTTTGATCATTATACACTGTTAGAAATTAAAACATTCTAATCATAAGTGTCGCATTCATAAATTATAATTTTACTCAACTCCCTTTGTGGCTTCATACATCTTTTTCAGTGAGCATCTCGTAATATTTATTGCATTTTTGAAGCTGACTATTAATAATAATTTCTTGAGAAAAAAAAATAAAGCAACCTAATTAACTTCGGAAAACATACTCTAAAGCAGAAATACATTCTGAGCATGACTGTTTTAAAAATGAAGCGCAATTTTTTTCCCTACTTGTATGCCAAACAGCGGTTTACAAACGAAAACTGAAATAATTTCATTATTCATCGTTCGTGCATTGTTTTCGTTATTTAATTTTTATACTTTATTATTCTTTTTAAGTTTTGAACATTTTATCCGATAGAGCAACCGATACTAGCTATTATTGTCAAGTGGAAAGTTTTTGTAAGCCGTTTATTTGTTTTCTTTACCCCCGATATTCAGAAAATATAAATTATTGGTATAAAAATGTGCTATATCTAACACGATATCGACTTGGAACTTTCTATTCATTATTCATCGCTCAGTAAAAGTAAACTAATCGATCTTTTTCTGAAATGGACTGGAGTGCATGCGAAAAATTATTAATCAAATTTATATGATATACAAATATATTTTTTTTTAACTTTTTCTTTGACCAGAGTCTCAATATCAATAATCAATGTTTTTAAAACAGAGATAATAAATGTTTTTTTTTAACTTATCGAAAAAGAATACTAATGATATTTTATACATTGCGATCATTTTTGCCATTTTTTTTAGAAAGCACTCATAAATCGTAGCAAACTATGTGATGTTTTGTGAAATATGGTATTTAACACCTTGTCAACATAATAGAAGGATTCATTATTATCATCTTATTTTGTAAAGTGTATACGCCCCTTTACTTTCATTACTTTTTTAGTCTAGACTCTTTGTTACTTCAAACTTTACTTTCGAAAATATTGATTTTTAGTAGGAAAAAATAAGAATTCGGTTGTTATACCTACTGGAGATAATTATTGTTGAATTTTAATGGAACATTTTCAGCAAAATATATTAAGGCTAAAAATAATCATACCTTGTAATTTTTTCTGGCGCATTGGAATAAATCAAAATTTTCTACAAGAGTATTCGTTAATATACACTAACTGTAAAAAAATAATTTTTCAAAGTAATGAACTATGTAGGCTGCATTGATTTTTTTTTTGTTGTTGAAGCTTTTTTATTTAATTAAGCGCAAAAAAACTAGCAACGCATACAGTATTTAAGTTAGAAAGAGAATCCTTTTGATTATGCAGGCATGTAGCTACAGAAATACGAATGAGTTTTTTGATGTTCCATTCCTTGTTTAAAGAAAATGACGCATTTAAAAAAATATAAATGAAATTTTCCAATCTATATCATTTATTACTTTATCAGCCCCATTTATTTCAGGTAGATTGTAATAAGCCAAGAGTAGTGATGACTTGTTGTTAATAACCATAATTGATTACAATAAGCCTAAGCTGTTTCAGTTTCAGAAATTCTTCGTACATTACCTAATTATCATAAAGACATACTGACTTATTGTAAGAAGCCTAATAAATATCAGGCATATTATAAAATACTAAAGAAATTGTTGCTCACATTTGGTCTGAAATATTTCGTTGTCGTAAAGGCTTATAAAGCTTTGAAATTCAATGAAGAATTTAAAATAATGTAGTATGTCTAACTATCATTATTTTTATTATTTTATACTTTTCCTGGTTTTCTCATGTTGAATTATTATTTCAATTAAATAAAAAAAAATTTGTGAGCAAAAGCGAACTATCAGTTTTTAAGATTTCATTATTACTCTTGGTCTTACTACATGCTTAGAAAAGAATTTGTTTGTTCTAAAGATATTTCAAGTTAAAAATTTCCATGAAAATTTTAAAATTACGTAAATGACGAGTTATCAGTTTTTGTAATTTCATTGTTACGCCTGATTTGTTCATGTTTAATTTTTATCTAAAAGGGACAAAAAGAAATATTTTTAATGCTCACAATTCGTCAGAAAGCTAATCATCCAATGTCAAAATTCACCATTCGCTGTTCAACTGGCCCGGTTTTTTTTGCGAAGCTCACAATAAGCGCCAAATAGTAAATTCTCAATGAAAGTAGTTTTATTAATTATTCGTTGCTATAATTCTAAACAAATTCAGTTTTATGTGAATTTCCTAATAAGACTAAATGCTTATACACTTATTTTAATTAGGCTGAAAATAACAGGGAAATTAGAAAATGCAACGGACAATAAACATTGCTGCTCATAATTCATCACGAAATGCTTTACCGTTGTAAAAACATAAGATTTTTTAAATTTCAATGAAACATTTAAAACTACGTGGAACGCTGAGCTCTTCGTGGAACACTTTATAATTTTGAAGTCACGCTAAACTTGTCCTTGCTCAATTCTTATTTCGATTAAACAACTTCGAAAAACACACTGTGTCTCAAGATTCATCAGAACTTGGTTTGTTGTCGTAAAAAAATTAAGTTTCGAATTTTATGAGAAATTTAAAACGACGTAGAATGAACTTGGAGATTTTTTAGTTAAACCTGGTTTTTCCATGTTTAATTCTTCGTTCAAAAAAAAAAAAAAAAAAAAAAAAAAAAAAAAAAAAGAAGGGAAAAAATAACTTCACTTCTACTGATTCTTCAGCATGCATAAATTTTCATTCATGGACTACTTATTCGAATCTTCAGTCGGAAACTTGCGGATTTTAGTCCCGTGTCTCCATCGTATTTGTGTTATGGTGCAATTACTTTCTAAACTACTCCAACCGTTTAACATCTATTGTTTTTAGTAGGATAATTTTACTCGAAAAAGTGCCAATTTAGGTGATAGGAAACGAGGCCAACATCTCGCCAAATTGTTCCACATGCAAATGTTCTTTTCTTTTATTATTATTTCCATCTTTTATGCGTGTCGCTCGTTTCACGAATGACTGAAGAAGTTAAAAAGAAGTCATTTCGGCGAAGAGGTATTCAACATTTTCTGTTCCAGGTCCTCGGCTTTCATTGTTGGGGGTGGTTAGAGGGATAATGTAATTTTTTTTACGGTTTGTTTCGTCCGGATGGTGTACAACACCCGGAATCGCGCGAGGTAGCCATTTTAGATTTCTTTTGTTCAGTGAAAATTATTTTTGGGTACTAGGAGGATGCCTTTTCATGGCGAAAAGTCTCCCTTCTTTATCTGGAAGTTAACAATGATGCCTATTTATTGCCCCAGAATTTTATAGTTTGTATCTTCATGAATATAAACAACAATAATTTTGAAATCAATAATGAGTTCGGATGCAACAGAGCTTAGCCTAAATGACTTTTCCTTTTCCTTTGATTTACCAAGCATCGCCTTTGAATTCGATTCTTCTATTTAAAGCTTTCTTTTAACTGTATTCAATTATAGTCAGTTTTAATAATTTAAATCGCCATTTTTATCAATTTTGTTGTCTTATCATTTCTGACAGAATCCTTAACATTTTGTAATTCAAAATTTGAGAAATTTCATTATGTATTATTAATTGTGTAGCGATTAGCAAATGCTTTCTCAATATAGCCAAATAAAAATTTTGCTTTTTTTATGAACCCAAAACATTAATATAAATAAATAAACTACTTTTCCTTACATTGCCGAGACATTTATAAATAAATAAATAAACTACTTTTCTTTACATTGTCATTCTATTTTCTGATACGAAGCCAACATCTAGCCAAATTGTTCAATGACACAAATTTTCTTTTTTTTTATTATGATTTCTATCTTTTATGCATTGTGAAAATTTATTTACTTATTTTTATTTTCATTTATTTATTTTAATCAATTAAGAATTTTTTTTTCGATTTAAAGATTTTTGTAAATGAAGTATCAGGTTTTTATCAACCTCGGGAGTTTAAAGAACAATTTCGTAATAATAATGAATATGTATATTTAAATTCCTTTTGACCCCTAAATTCCTTTTTTTTTCTCTTCAGCCCAGGCATCCCCTGAACATCTACTGAACTGCCTCGGTCTTTTACAGAGACCTTATAGAAACACCCTTACTTGTTTTAGACTTTTTGAAGGTAAACAAACTAATGGCCCTTGTCTAGCTAGGCAAGAAATGGGAATTTGAAAGAAGAAGAGAAGAAATTCTTTTTAGCTGAAATGTTTAACTAACTGAGGGATAGTACACAATATACTACCATGGTGCTATGAATATTAATTTAATAAAATTAAGTAAGTTCTGGCATTCCCGTTTACAAAATTGGAAAATTCCAGAAAACGTTCCTAAATCAAGAAAATGTTCGTTTATTTTTTACGGTTGGCAATGAGGATAAGTTGAGCTGAATATTGAAACTATGCCTTAAAATAAATAAAACTAAATAAAAATAATTAATTCTCTTAAAGTTAAATGTACCAACTTTTTAAAATTAATAATAAAAATATTTCAACTTATATTGCATGCTCTTTTCCCTAGAAAATGACATTTAAAGACAATAATATTTAAGAGTCAATAATAAAGAACTTTTGCTATCAAATAAAACAAAGTTTGGGATTCTTATTATTATTAATCAAAAATTAAAATTCTTGTTCGCTATACCGGCTCCAGATCGGAATAGTTTAATAAAATCGTTATAAATTTTCCCAAAGATTATTTTTGTTAATTATAAAAATAAAAAAACACTTTTATTTCTATAAATCTTTGTGCTGTGTTTTTGTAAGTGATTCAAAAAGATTTATAATAAATAACGCAATCAGATTTCCGATATCCGAATATAAAACCAAACCTATTTTATAAACACTCAGTGGGATTCGAAAATCAAACAAATCTCCACTGTTAAGATTTAAATTTAAATTGAATGTTCAAAATCACACAACTTACAGAAAAACGTAAAATTATTTAATTTTATTTCAGTTTTTTTTTATTATAAATATTTTTTGGCTCATTTTTGGATGGAATTAATTTTTTTCTTAAATAAACGGTATTTAAATTTCGAATTTTTTGACTACCTCTGACAATTTTAGTGTATTAACAATTTTAGTATATTAACAGTGTTTTTCGTAGTACTTTTTAAAAGGAAAATTACCAAGCTACTGTTGGAGTGCCTTATTCTCAACTGTTTAGGAACAAAGCTTTAATTTTAAACTTTATATACCATAAAAAATTATCTTGGTTCTTATAGCAGTCAATTTACGTAAGTATTCAAAATGCTATGAAACCTTTTTAAAAATCACCAATGTAGCGAGATTTTTCCACTTGGACAAAAATTATAAAATAAGTAAATAAGTCTGAATTTTGTATATTTTAATGAGCCCAGATAACGCAACGTTGAAATAATATTTTTGTATTAAAAGAACACAAACGCATTTCGTTTTCACAAAACTATAGCCTTTCTTCATATTGACGTTTTGTACCATTTTCAGAATTAGCCTAGAGAGAGCTGGCTAAAAATAACCTAAACTTGCCTTAATAGTAAAGAATATCTGTTGTAAGCTCAATGCAGTTATGAAAATAGCATATTATTTGGAAAAAATGTTATTTCATCTAACGTCAGACCCTACGAAAATTGGTCTTTAAATATTCATGTGATTTGTCGTTCAAAAATAACTTATAAAAGTGTGTTTCGAAGCTGTTTTGACATCGCTAATAAAAAAAAAACATAATTAAATTACTCTTACTTTGAGTTTTTGGGCCTTAAGGTCTGGTTTCTTAGGACAAGCGCCTTATCTGGGCGTCGGCGTGACGTCAACGTCCCGCTGACGCCAACAAAATACTGGTTTGTTAGCTCAAGGCCTGGTTTCTTAGAACTAGCGCCTTATCTGGGCGTCAGCGGAAAGTTGACGTAGAGCTGACGCCAAAAAAATACTTTTTTGTTAGCTCAGCGTGAGCAGTTGGTCCAACGCAGACATTATCTCTCATTGCGCATGCGTTAATAACGTAAACAAATATTTATTTTGAATTTATATTGATTTTGTTATTGTCGACCAGTGTTTTAGAGAGTAAATAATGACTTTGTCCAAGAAAAAACACATTATAGCTGAGCTAAATGAAGAGTGCTATGTTTAATGAAGAAGCTATGTTTAATATCAAAATCAAAATCTTGGCTGATTTCAATGTGCTGTTGGATGCTGTCCGCCATTGCTTCTGTGGTTAACGTCACGTTGTAATCCAACTGCAGTTGAGTTGGACGGCAATTGTAGTTCAAGATGAGCGTTCGATGACGTATACTATCAAGCTCACAAATGGACCAATCAAAGGTTAGCGCTGATTTCCAGCTGACGGCGTCCTGTCCTAAGAAACCAGGCCTTTACTCTTGAGATAAAAGCATCATTTTAAACTACTTTTACTATCTTGCCGTAAAGAACTAATTAGACATTAGAACGGACAAATAACACAAATATTTTTAAAGTTATTAAACTTTTTTTTCAAAATCACCAATTTGACAAGATTTTTCTATCTTGATGAAAATGATAAAAACCAATAAATAATTCTCAATTTTTGATAATTCTTATGATGATGCAGCTCTAGAGTAGCATATAAATATAAAAAAATTAGATCACAAACGTTTTTCATTTTCAAAAAACTGTGGACTTGATTATCATGTAGGCGTTTTGCGTCATTTTCAGACTTGATATAGAGAGCGTTGTCTAAAGATTGGCTAAACTTGACCTAACAGTTGTAAACTCACGGCGGTTTGAAATATCGCATGGTATTAGCAAAAAAAAAACTCAAAGAACAAATTAATTTTAAGCAACAAAAGAGCCTTCAGAAATGAGCTTTAACTGTCAAATCCAAAACACGTGGAATGAGGCATAATAATCCGAAATTAAACAGAATAACTAAAACTTCCAATAACTGATAATGGTTGGGGATACAGTATATTGTTTCGGTGTTCGCGGTAGAGTGGCAGCTTTTACCATTTCGGTGGAAACTTCACTATCCCGCCAATTTTTGTCGCTTGGTCGAACTTCGTCGCACGCGAAAAATGTTCCATTTTCTATTTCAAATTGTTGGGTTAATTTACGAGGAGAGTGCCCATAAATTTCCGTCGGTAGCAGCCAGAAGTTGGAAATCATTGAAGCGACGTGGGAAAAAATGATTTCGATCGAATGAAAATATTTGTGAGTTTTGTGCTAGGATGGAATTTTATTCGATCCCTTGTTCCTTTTGGATTCCATTTTGTTCTAGCATCCTTTTGCGAATGAAATCCCTTGAAAGCGTGCAATAAATGAATGAGTTTTGGGGAAGGACATCAGAATAGGAATGTTATCTATGTTGGAAGAATTTCTCTTTTTTGATTTATGGCAACAATAATTCGTGTAGAAATTTATAGTTCCTCTTGGATTTAAAAATAATTCTTTTTATCTTTCTAAATATATATATGTACGTCAGTTTTTTAAAAATATTTTTTACAGATTTTTGGTGTTATTGAAATTTGTGTTACATTGAGATATACGTTAAGGATTTTAGAATTCTTATATTATTTATACTTATTTGAAATTTAAAAAGATGGTAAGGGAATTTTAACAGTCTCGTAAAGATACTCAAACAACTGAAAATGTTCATGTTCTGTATTGTGACCTCAAGCAACTTATTAAAAGAAATACCGACAGATAGTCAAGCAAAACAAAATTAGTGTTTTGCTTCAAAATAAATATTAAATTTAAAACATTGAAATAAAAACAAATAAATATATGTTGTTGTTGTTAAAACATAGAATATATCTCCTCACTTAAGTTTTAAGCAATCTATCAAACTTAAATTTCTCATCAAATAAATTTTAAGCAATCTATCAAACTTAACTTGGGTTCACAATAATTAGTGAAAAAATGAAATAAACAAGCAAATCGTTTTTAATCAATTAGTGCATTTGAAAAAATGCAAAAAGATGTTAAATATAAAACAGTGGATTTTAATTTTGTTACTCATTGAATAAAAGCCAATCGTTGAAAAATATTTTATTCGTGATATTTCCTTCTTGTTTTTCTAACCGTATGTTAATATTATTCTGGAGAATTATATGAAACAGTCAGACTGGTTTTGAAGGTTACGTGAGAGTGTTATTTTATAACGCAAGTCATTTAGGACTAAGTAAATTTATGTTCCGGTAGCATCTGAAGCCACTTGATTAACTCTAAGTAATTTATGATTATTATCCAGGCTTGTCCGAGCAATTTATGATTATTAACTTAGTTTGCTTCTAAACGAGATTTATTAACCTTCATAGGAAATTAATTAACATTTATGCGCTGCGGTTAACCTCATTAGGTAAAATACTTTTATCAGGTAAATTCAATGACTTTAGTTTCGAATGCAAAAATGCTAGAACTATATTATAATATATATATAAAAATGCCAGAATAATATGCATCTCACACTTTTAATACCAAGAATTATACATTATGTTTAAAGATCTCACATATGCTATTGGTTGTATTGACACTTATCGTAAAAGTAGTAAAAAAAACATGCTTTTAATGGATAATGTAAAGAAATAGTCCATTGTCTACAGAACTGTAAAAAATTTCTTTTGCGAGAGAAGATTTTTTTAGGTTAGAAAAAAAATTTAGGTTTTCTTGCGATGTTGTAAAAACTTATGGTGACTTTACTTAACTTGTCAAGTTACTTGATCGCTTTATCAGCTACTTGAAACTCTTTCAGTTTGGTGTATATCGATTTTTATTTTTAAAAGCTCTAAATTAAAGTTGATCTGTTGGTCTGAGACCACTGAAATATAGGTGACTCGGATCACTATAAAACTATCAGTGGTCTCCCTAATCAGAAATAGATGCGAACGGATAGCATGCCTTCTTGGTTTTTAGTTTTTATGTCTTGGGGTGTGTTTTTATCACAAAATAGCATATTTCATTATATTATGACATTACGCATTCTTCGTAGAATTTTTCACTTAAATTCACTAAATTAAATTTTCTTTTGAAGGAAAATCCAATGCCGACACGTAAACGGACGAGTGAAAACGTGTACTGGCTAAAAATATATTTTAGTTATTGGGGGTTGCGGTATATTTGACGGGATAGCCTGGTTAGTAGGACGTTGGGTCCGTGAAAGCGTGAGTTCGAGTCACGCCTACTGAAGAATTTTAAATTATGCTTAGTGCACGTTAAATCTGTCGTGTTTGCAAAATCCTCCGAGTTCCCGTAACAAATCATTATCTCTGGGGGTACTGAAGAAAAAGCAATTAGAAAAATTTAAATGTAAATGCTAAGAAAAATAAAGGACAAACAGTAACGAAGTAATTCTTAATAATGACTTAAAAGTACACAAAATAAGAGATAAGAAACGCCCACAAATAAGAAAAATAAATAAAGATAAAGTTTCAGTTAGACAAGCCACATCAAAATAACAAATAAATTGCCAAATCATTAAGAAAACTTTATAAATAAATCGAGTGCTGACACCTTTTTTGAAAATCTTGAAAAAATAAAACAGAGAAACGATCAATGAGTAAAAATTTTAAAAAGGTGCTTCCATCTATATGCTTCAGGAACATAAAATCCTAAATTTCACCTCACAGGCCTATTTATGCGGGCTTTAATATCGGCCGAATTATTTGAACGTTTTTTTTTCTATTTCGATTTGTTATTTTAAATGTTACTTACTTATT
This sequence comes from Parasteatoda tepidariorum, assembly GCF_982258835.1. Taxonomy (NCBI): domain Eukaryota; kingdom Metazoa; phylum Arthropoda; class Arachnida; order Araneae; family Theridiidae; genus Parasteatoda; species Parasteatoda tepidariorum. The sequence goes on from NC_141757.1 coordinate 100,291,205, forward strand.
TGGTCTTTTTCTGTATTTGTAAATTAGTTTCATTCTTTGATTATACAAGCCTAACTTATATAATTTATATCAGCCAAAATCAAAAACTTCTTTTAAATAAACTTATAAAAGCAAATTAAAATACATGCATTATCTGAATATTGTGTCATTTGATGAAACAATTTTAAATGCGCAATTTAGTATTATAGTTCACGCAGTCGTAATTGTAAATAATATTGCAAAATGTTTTAGTAATAATATTTCAATGTATCGCGGTTATTTTATGATAATTTTATCTAATGTTCATAATGAAATAGGTTCTGTAGAAAATCCAATGTACCATGCATAATCAAACAAGTCCGATAGAGATAATCATAATAATATAGTAGTAGTGCCAATTAATTCATACTGAAAGAGAATCTAATTCCCATAGGTATACCCAATGTCTATGAAAGGGTTGACGTTTCAGTAACTCGATCGGACCATGGTCAGCAATACAGTCCATATAACTCATTACGGGAAGGTTTTCTGTTTGGATTATACGTCATCGATTGAAGCCTTTATTACAGGCAAGGATATTCGGGCCTCGACATTTAGCGGAAAAGGAGAGGGCTAAGGGGTGTTGTGGGGACGTTCTCTGGGGGGACAAAATGGTGTCTTCCAGAGATTCTTCTTGACAGCTATGCAGAGGCAGATAATTTGTCATCGCTTGGAAAGATGGCGGAGGCAGCTGAAGCGTTAGAAAGTGATATCATTTTAATATATTCACTTAAAATTCCTGGTCGCCACAACTTATGTTTGTTTCAAGAAAATAGAATTCTCTGAGAGTTGGGAATGCTTTTGGGTAGCTCATTGACTGCCAACTACGAAACCTGTTATTTACAGCTTCGTTATTCTGTAACTTAATTACTCAAATAACCTAATGTTCGAAACTTTGGAAAATAATTATTCACTCAGCGTTAATGGCTTTTGTTTACTTTGCTTCAGGGTTGGCTGGTTCAAACCTAACGGATTTTTCTTTAAATAAAATATTTCCAGTTATTAAAATTTCTATTTTTAATCGAAAGTTTTTCAGTTTTAGTTACGATTACAATTTTAAACGTGATTATAAGCTGTCATAATTCTCGATAACAAGCAATCATCAATGAAGATTATTATTAATAATAGTTTATGATCAGAAGTAATCATTTGCTACGGTTGCAAATAAAAATCACAAGTGTAATCATTAGTTACTGATACATATAAAATGTTTAAAGGTAACCATTCGTTGCAAATAAAACACGTATTTTTATATTTTTATTTGTAATCATAGCGATTCAGATTCGCTATAAATATAACGGTTTTAAGTGCTTAATTTGAAGTACTTTGATTGACGAATGTGAAGGAATTGTGAATTTGTGAATTACGATTGTAATGACCTAATCATTAGCTACGACTAAAATAAAAAAGATCTGCGTTTGTAAGATGTAATTAGGAACAGTTACTAATAAAAATAATCTGCGTTTACACTTAATTAGTATATACCATTATAACATGATTTATGACTACCAATACTTTATCATTGGCTATGATTACAAATAAAAAATAATCTGCTTTTACAAGCAATCAATAGCGCTGAATACAAATAACATTGATCTTGGGTTTCAAGCAATCATTAGATAAGATCGCGAATAATAATTGTCTAGTATTAATAATTATTCGCTGCAGTTTTAAAAAAATCAATAAACATAAGCAAACATGAATATATGCATTGATTACTTGCAATCATTTTTTTAATTTCTGTTGTATATATGACGTTTATATTAGTCTAATCGCTTTTTGTGATAAGGTTTGTGATAACAAATATTTGCTGGCACGTTAAAAAAAGATTAATCTATTCTTCTATTCAAAGTAGACAGATAATATTTCTCATTACATAGTTTTAATGTAATTTCATAAAATTGCGTGATTTAAATTCATGCGAAGTTTTTTTTTAATCTCATGATAATCGTTTTTTTTTTTCTTTTTTCATTCTTAATGAATTACCCTGTATAAAGGCATTGAACCTAAACCAGTCAATGTTAATACTAATTACTTAAACAAGCTTTAACAAAATATATTAAAAATTGAGAACTTGTCTGTGATATGTAATTTTACTGCTTCTTTTTACTTATTTGACTCACTTAAATTACTTGTTCGTTTGACGAATTTTCTATGAATTATTTTTCCTTCAGAAAAATTAATGCCGAGTATCTACTCAGTGAAAAATGTCCTATAAAATTTTGATCTTAATATTACTGCAAAATGTAGTTTATAAGTCGGTATTAACCCCCTTGCCTGCGGAATATATTTGAGAAAAATGTGCCAAAAATGGATATAAAATCTTTTAATTTTTGACATTCGACACATTCCAAAAATTTGACAAATGGCTCGAAACTGTCGAATTTTTCGAAGGAAAATTTAAAAACCAATTCATCAACTATTAGCCATCTATTGGCAAAATTTTAAATTAAATATTATGCAATGGACGAATTGAGTTTGTACATCACGGAAATAAAGCACCGATTTTTCTACGGAAAAATAGTCTATATTAATAATAAATGCCTGTTATGGAAGATTTTTCTCTCTCATATCTTGTTTTAATACATATTTTATTCAACATTAAAAGCATCCACTATGTATTACGGGATTTCACTGAATTCTGTATAGATTTAATAGATAAATAGGCGTTAACTAGGTTTGAAATCGGTAATAACATACTATTTTTTCACTCATAATTTTTATTTTATTTTCTGCTGTAAATTTATATGCAAAATAGTGATATAACGTATCTCTGCTCGCTCATACTTTTTACTATAAAATTTCAGGAATTTGTTTCTTTCTGTACACTATAAAAAATACTGACATTAAGTGATTCGTGTAATTCGCTGCAGTACTATTAAACTCTCACGCAAAATTAAACGGAAAGCAGTTAGTAGTCCAGATTAATGATTATTGAATGGTAGTTTTTTACCTCATCTACTTTTGAGACATGATTGGCTTTCTAACTTACTTTATTAAGTACGTCAACTACGTATGGCAAAATAGCTCAAAAATGAGTGCTATCTGTAGATAAACAGGTTTCTTAAGTTCGAATCCGGTTGATGACTATCAGTTGGCAACACAATAGTCTTTTGGTTTGAAGCTAACTCAACAAAAAAAAAAAAAAAAAAAAGAAGAAGAAGAAAGAAACTCCTTAATCAAACTTCGGGACAATTTCACCATGAGAAAATTGCCTATAAATTGTCTCAAAAGCAATATTCTATAAAAATACTACTATTATTCTCAAAAACTAATAAACCACCCTTCTAAATGTACATAAAACACTGTCTATAGATAGATGCATTTCCGAAATAACGCTGAGAGGCAGTATGCATACCTTTTTTTTTTTCTGTCTTTCCGAATTTTAAATAAGCAATACCAGAACTTGTTTTTTGGTTCTGATATCGGAGTTCAACACTTTCATTCAACGCCAATTTGAAGGGTGTAGAACAACCCGCAGCGTCATTTGAGAAAATTCCAATCGATAAAAAAACACTTTTCCCCGTCTCCTCCCCACCATTATTAAAAAATACTGCGAAAAATGAATGATAAAGAATATTTCTCATCAGATAAGGATCGGCACTAATAAAGCTGTCAACGGGGAAGAGTCATTAGTGATGCCACCGCTTCAAACGAAATAATGAAAAAAAAATTCTTTAGAGAAGACATTTATGTCTCAGTGCCACGCGTTCATGGCTCTATTAAGATGGTAAAAAAATATCGGAAAAAAATAAATTCCCCATCCTTTAAATTAAAGAAAAAAAAAACTGAAGAGAGTTGGGGTTTGAGATTAAGTGAGAAAATTTTCGACACTGGAATTCCAATGGCCGCGGTGGCAGCATCTAGTGGAGGCATTAACGCGGTGCGAAAATTGAGTGACAAAGACGTGATATTTTTCTTTTAATTTTTTGAAGAAATTATCAAGAGTTAAATTCATCATTTGGAGATATTTCTTTACTAATGATCACTCAAATGAGAACTATTTATTCTCAAAATGAATGGATGAAGGAAGAATCGAGCACTCGTCCGACAAATTGGGAAAATGAGATCTCACATTGAGAAATAATTGAAAAAAAAGGAATAAAGCATTCATATAATGAAAGAGGAGATTAAAAGAGAACTTTTATGGGAAAGTAATTTAATCGTAAAATTAATGTGGCATTTATAGTTTTACATAAGCTATGAACATGATATCGTTATAATATATTCAAAAATTATTTTTCTTCGATTTTTTAGAAAGTTATTTAATATTATGTAATAAGATAATAGATAAAACTATATGTCTGTAGTTAATGCAAAAATTAATAAATTTCAACATTTTGTAATTATGGGAAAAAAATTCTATAAAATTTACACATTAAAAATACTAGTAAGATTACTTTTTTACAGTAATTTTAGTAATTAGTGTATAAATTTTCAATGAGAAAAGTAGAAAAAAGTATGAGTGAAGAATCATACAGTACACATCTGCAATGTATAATCCATATACTGATGTGTTTTAAGGTTTAGTGCCACTTCCCGGCAGGCACTGTAGGCCTTGGCTCTCCGCTGCTTCGCCACTAAAATTAGCTTTCGCAACAAAAAAAAAAAAAAAAAAAAAAAAAAAATTAAAAAAATGGAATGTGGAACATTGTCATACTTTTTTAATGGTTTCGAATCAGCATTTCTGCCCAATGTATCTTTTCAGTTCAATGTAATTTTGACTATATCTTGTCTCTATATGATTGGAATTATCGCCACTCTTTTAGTTTATTACGTTATCCATTGCACTATTCAAAATCACTTCATCTTTATGATATGAAACGGTTAACAGTTCTACGCCAACATTCAAAGAGTTGAAGGGAGTTATAGCATCTGTTATTCTTCGATTATCTTCTAATGTTCCAACTAATTTTAACTTTCAATTCTAATTTCCTTTAAAGAAAACAGAAATCGAGATAAACGTCAAAAAATCTCCAAAAATGAAGAAAATTGAAAAAAAAAATAAACGTCTCAAAATTTCCAAAAAGGACGAAATTTTAAGAGAAAACATAGAAAATTCGTTACAGGGAGACAACTTCACCGTTATAAAAATAATATTTAGAATCTTTATTTTGATTAAACGTTTCCATTAAATGCTTCGATTAAAAATTTTGTTATTGGAAAAATTTCACTAGTTGTATAGGGTCTTCGTTACAGGAAGACTCTAATGTATTCTTTAATGCATTTTTTTGAAGTTTAAACTCTGTGGTAAAATAAAATCTACTTAAATAAAGCAGAATGTTAATATGTATGTATGTGTATGCATGGCCCGTAGCAGAAATTCTCCAGCAATGCATCGGGTGCAGCTAATTATTAAAGCCTCTGCAGATTACTTGTGATCTTATGTATAAAAAAATTGCCACAGCATGTGAAGATGATTTTTCATCTCAGATTTAAAAAAAAAACAAGCTCAAAATGTTATAGCGAGGACCCAGAGAAAAATCATTTTTAATTCCAAAACTTAGTCATTTACTCTGTTTCAGGCTTTTAACAAAATTTGTTTGGTGATTTGCAAATATGTAAGCAAAAGTGATAACACAATAAAATTTTTTTTGAAATTTGAGAAATTTTGAAGAAAAAAACGAATAACATCTTCTAAGTATCTACTACTCTATTCGTTAACAATTGTATAACTTTTTGTACAAAAATCGCCCATTTTTAGAATTGTTTTTGAGTATTATATTATTTTCCTTATATGTGCCAATTTTGCTGTACACATAGTACATTAAGCCTAATATTAACAACAATAGTCTGTTAGGCTTGCAAATAAATTTTAATCTATGAAGATTTTGTTGCAGATTAATACGGTAAATTCTATTACCTGGAAGTTATGTACCTTATACAAATTTGCAATTCAAAAGCGATCAGACCCAAATTTCGTTCAAATACTCTCAAAGAAATGGCAAGCCTAATTTATTAACGTAACGGAACCGGGAAGGGCAACAAATAATAATTTAAAAAAATATTTGTTTTAGCTTTATTAATTGTGTCGCCATATGCCTTTCAGTCTTATGCATGTGTTCCATCAATACTTATTTATTTGTTATTTACTTTTTTATCACCGTACGAAGAGTGAGTATTCAACTAGTTGGGTTATATAGATTGGAATCTAATCAGTTCATAAAAATCAATAGGTATTTGCAGTGACATTTTTACGCATTATTTTCTAAACATAATCATAAATATTATGTGTAGCAAGGTTGAAATATGAAAGCCCTTTATTTTTTTAACTCTATTAATAGTAATGAAATAAAAAATAAATCAAGCACTAGGCAGTTTTTCTTTTCTTTAAGCTCGATTTCCCTAGATGAAGTTATATTATTAATTTTTTCTCCTTTGGTGATTTTGTAAGAGGCATCAGGAAATGAGAGATGATTAAAAAGAGTTTAACTTATCAAATTTCAAGCTCATTAACACAATCTCTTTAATAAGCTTGCTCAGTATATCTTAAAAAATCGAACGTCCTAAAAAAAATGCGTCGAAAATTTTAATTTCTGTTACAAAAAAAATCATCCTTCCAGTCTTAATCTTTTAATTTTACTGATGACACGCAAAAAAAAAAAAAAAAATTACGATGCGCGTAAAAATGCTTCAATATTGAAAACTTGCTTTTCAAAATTGGTATTTGAGACTATCAATTTAGAAGATGCACAGACGTTTTTTTTTCCTTGTAAAACTATCCTTTTCACTTCAAGATGTTTTTACTTTTAAAGTTTTTTGCTTATTATATAATCGCATTTTACACTCGATTGATTTAAATTCTTCAACGCAAAGTTTATTTAGCTATTCACTATTTACTTAATTTATGTCGGATTTCTTTTTATAAGAGCTTTATTAAATTATTATTTAATTAAACTGCTAAAAAATAATACTAATAATTATTTTTCATTTATTAAATGACGTCTGCGATAAGATTTGAAGATACTTCAGACTCCATGGTCTAAAAAATAATCTGATTCATTTAATTTCGGCAGTTCAAGATATTTTTTAAATGTTATTTAACTTTATGTAATTTAAATCTTACAAAAATATTTTTATTGAAAAAAAAAGTAGTTTGTTAAGTTATATTTTTTTGAAAGTATTTGTTTGTGAATCTCTTTATGTTGCAGATGTGCTTTTAAATAAAAAGTTTTTATACTTTTAAAAAAAAGTAACCCGCCTTTTTGATTGTAGAATAGTATTTAAACAATTTAATTTCATTAAACGGAACATCATTTTCTCAAAATTTTATAAACGTTAATTAAAAATCAAATAATTAAGAAAATTTCATGGAAATTTAATTTAAAAGATAGGTAGTAATTATTTATATATTTTTTATCATTTATTAATTTACTATACGCTTTATGATGTTCGAACTTTATGTTTTATTTAACATTTATATAGCTAGGTGAGCTGTACTCTGAGATAACAAGCGTGGAGTAAGAGGCATACGTGAAATTGCATACTTTTGCATTATTGCAGAAGTAATGAGCGCATGCTGAAGCAAACGTATGGGAATTCGCCTTCCGCATGCTTCTTGCTCACTTCCTCAGAGTGCAGGCCGCCAAACAATACAACCCACAAGTAGTTTTATAAAATAAAAAAAGTGTTACTGTCTCTAGCAGAATTGTTCTACAATACAATGAAATCTGTTGGAAATGTGTCTTTTATCTTTGAAAATATTGGTTTAAACTGAGGTAATTTACCTATACAGTCCAGGTTTTAAATGTAAAAAATGCTTGCGAAGCTCACAAACTGAAAGTAAGATACATTATTAAAACTATATTAAAAATTATTTTCTGTTCTTAAGATGAATTTTGTCCGTTTTTTTAAAAAAAATTATTATTAACTTCCATGTATCTTTACACTTGCACTCAGAAAAATATAACGTTAATCCGCAATATCAAGCAATAGTTCTGCAACCATTTATAAAGTATTAAATTAAACTATGTTTCCGACTAGGTTAAACTATAGCATCGGGCAATCAATTAATTTGCACATTAGAATTATTAAAGTTGCAGTTAATTTGAATCATATTAAGGTTCAATACGTTCAAAACATTTAAACAAAACTTATGGTACTGATGAAGTGTAGAAATCAGTTATTCTATAGATTATTTCGGTAATGTGTAGATTAACTAGTTATTCTATAGATTATCTCGGTAATGTGTAGATTAACTAGAGTGATCCGTTAAAGTGTCCATTTTTTCATTTCTAAAATTACTCAAAGTAATCTACAATTACCTAGGTAATCTGCACATAACTTGCTAGGCAATCGTAAAAGTAAAATTAAGATTTTTCTGGAATAACAGCAGTTTCTTGTGAGCTTAAATGAATATGATGTTACTTATTTACTACTTGCCATACTTTTTACCTTTTGCTATAAGTTGTTATATTGAGAGAAACGAACCGTTGAACTTTAACAACGCAGAAACCGTTGAAGCGCATATTAAGTCGAAAAATAAAATTATTGATTCCGCTCTATAACGGATTTCCCTAGTTAATCTACAGATTAGCCAAGTAATGTACTTATTCACGACCTTCGAGATTTAGCAGAAACATATAACTCCAATTTGATTATTATATACTTTTTAAGTTTAAAAGTTGTAAGAAACCTGATCTAGTAAACAACTTTTAGATTACGAGTTGGCTTCAGACCAGAGCTCGAATTATATAAAATAAACAAAAGATTTCTGAGAATATACGGAATTATACAATGTTCTGGACTATAAAGATTGGATTCATTTTTTTAAAGTATTATAACTGTTCATCATTTGCTTTCAAAAACCGGAATCGCGGATTTAGCTTTTACCCAGAATTCTTCATTAACACCGAAGGAAACTAGCAGTTAATAAAACTCAAAATAAATAATCAACGCCTGACAACCAATCCAAACAGAATTTCATCAGGATCACTGAACACCAATCCATTAACCGGGTAAAAGCGACAAAAAAAAAAAGAAAGATCAAAAAGCCTTTCTAATATGCCCAGGTGATTTTGCTGAAAGCAAAATTAACCGAAAAGCCTCTACCCTTACTGGTTCTGCATGACATCTTCTCTTTTCCACGACCTTGCCCTGCTGTCTACCTTTTCAAAGTAACAAACTCGGGTAAATCGTCGATTCTGTTAATTGGAGAGTAAAGGGGGGGTTGGTATTCAGGGGTGTTACTAAATAGTTAACGACGATGATCCTCAGCGTATCGATTAAAATTGTCTGCGTTCTATCATCAATATCAAATGAGGCCTTGCGTCCAAAACTTCTCTGGAAGATCTAATTAAAGGGGTGGACGGTCGAATGGTCAAGACACAAATAACCAAAGCTGCTTCTATGAAATGGACGATCTGGGTGACGGTGGACGTGTTCTTACAGTGTTGTTCGATGCATGTTTGATGCGCTTGTCGAACAAAATGGATAGTTTGTTCCATGATGCATTGTAGCGGCAATTTTATTCAAGCGTTCGAAATGAGGGACGATGAAAATTTCCTCTTTGGAATTAAATTCGTTTTCCGAATTGAATTAAGGTGATTGGCTCGTCGATTCTTTTCGAAATTGAATTAAAATAAGTTTTAAACCCTCTCAAATGTTTGATGTAAGCTTTGGATTTGGCCTAAATGAAAGTCCTTCAAAAATTTAACAATTGATTTTTCATACTTATACACGTCAATACATGCTTGTTTTAAATATTTCGTCGAACATAATATCTGTTATATTATTTCTTTTGAAGCAATATATATATATATATACAAGGTCTGGCTATTAATTTCCAGGACTCATGGAATAACTCAGAAGAAAAAAAAGTTAAACACATAGCCATTTAATATTATTCGAAGTAATCCCCATCAGCCGTAATGCACGTCTGTGCTCGGCTGTACAAATTACGGAAAGCAGTTTTAAAGTCCTCCTTTGGAATGCTCTTTATTAGTGACGTTACAGTTTTCGTGAAGGCTTCGACATCCTGAAATCTTATTCTCTTCAGTGAATTTTTCTGCTTAAAAAACAGGAAAAAGTGTGTGCTAGGTCTGGCGGGTATGGTGGATGCTGCGACTCAACGACATCATGCTGAGCAGAGAATCGCCTCACAGCAAACGCAATGTGTGGACGCGAACTTTTTCAATTGTTTCTGGCTTGCGTGCGAACTGCGGCCGAACTGTGTGCGGATCATTCTCCACGCTTTCGCGTTCGAAAGCGTTTAAACCATTCAAAAGTTCTTGAGCGAGATAATGCTTCCTTGCCGTAAGCTTGTTTTAACAATTCGTAGGTTTCTGCAGCTGTCTTGCACAATTTGAAGCAAAATTTAATGTTAATTCTTTGCTCCATTTCACTTCGACAACAGAAATTTAAGAGCTCCGTTTTAATGCGCCTTTCCACGAGAACCACTCACTTCAGAATGGTGCCGATTGCACTGAACATGCGCAAGAAAACACTCTTCACTATGCAATCATTAGCGCCATCTTCCGGCTTTTGTTTCTCCTACAGTTACGTCAGTCCTGGAAATTAATAGAATGGAAGAATATATATATATATATATATAATATATATATATATATATATAATATATATATATATATATATATAATATATATATATATATATATATATATATATATATATATATATATATATATATATATATATATATATATATATATATATATATATATATATATATATATATATATATATATATATATGCAGCGATGTATGACTAGAACTTTCATTTAATGCAGTGTTTCCCAAAGTGTGGTACTCTAACCCCCTGGGGTGCGGGAACAGTTTAGTGGGGGTACGCGTACTTATGCAAAATATTTTGCAACAAACGAAAATTTCAAAATTTTTTATTTAAAACCAAAGCTAGCCATGAAAATTTACGATTACGTATTTTTCTCTTGGCTATTTTTTGCAGTTAATAATTAGTGGTGTCAATAACCAGTTGTGATTTTTAACTTTTATGCAATTTTTTTATAGTAAAATATATATTCATTCTTTTATTAGCGGTAAGCAACGTTACGAAAAATTTAGAAAGGGTACACAAAAGTCATAAGTTTGGGAAACACAGATCTAATGCAATGCTACTGCACTATGTGGATGCTTTTGCATGACCAAACGCTCATCTTATTCATCGAGTGCAGCTAATTTTCTGGCGAAAGTTTTGAAAGCTGTTATGCATTGCAAAAAATTTTAGTGTATCTCCACGACAAAAATGTACTACTTTACACTAATGTGATGTAGTGAAATACCATACATAACTCTTTACAATAAAAAAAAAGTAGTGTACACCCTTTCTGCCAATTAGTATTAAGAATTTACCTTCATATTTTGGGACTCCCTCCTCTCCTTATATATAAACTGTAATTTCTTAAAAGATTTCCCCCGACCTGCCCCAATTTAGGGCATACGGGTAAGTGTTTATTAACACCAAAAGAACAGTACAAAACATAAAATACATGGAATACATAAAATACATAAGAAATAATTGTAATATTAAACATGCGTTGATCTAGCATTGAGTAACTTTATTTTCTTAGGTGATATTTTTAGTTTTAACCAGGATTACATTACCCCGTCGTTATATCGGGTATTCGTGTATATTGTTTACAATATGTTGCAATTGCAATCGAGAGAGTTATTGGGCATTTATTTTTCGCATATCAAATTTCGTTACTATTTTTCAATATTTTCAAAAACAACTAGACGTTTTCGATGGCCTGTTGGCCTTCTCTCTCTCTCTCTCATGAACAGCTTCGCAGTTTCATAATGGTCCTGCTGCTTTTACCAATATAGGTCTGAATGCTTAGTCTTTTATAATAACCTCGTCGCTTTGCGGCTCCTGATTGATTAATATCATTTAATGGATGAGAAAAGTGCAATGCTATATGCTTTTCAAAAGCGCATATGAAATTGTAAACATTGTCTTAACGTTTCATTGCATTCATGCATTAAGAAAACATAAGTATTTTCATTTTTTTTCAAAATTTTACGGTGATGTTTTATTTAAAGTTCATATATAAGCGTTCTATGAACAAAAAGTGCAATTTTGCACTTGCACTTAATGACGCATTTTATATTGCTATATATACAATTGAGGTATTGTCTCCTAATTATTTTCCTCTAATTTAATCAAATGAGGTCAAAAACGAATTAAAATAGCCAATATTTTAAAAATCATTGCTTATTTTTTTTTAAATAAAAGCAATTATTTTTTAATTTCATTTATTATGAAGAAAACTCTTATTGTTTCTAAAATATTGGTCGAATCGGCTCGGGTTTAGTCTTATTCGATTCAAATTAAATATTTACGTCGTAAAATATACCTTACATATTTAGATAGCATTGTTTAAAATGTATACATATGTACACGTGTCAAAAGTTGTACACTTTAGACATAAATGCTTTTGCAACATTTGGTTTAGTTGTTCTATTGACTTTTGTATATAACAGGTGGGCTGAAAAGTTCGTAGGCCAACGTAGAAAAAAAAATTTTTTTGATGAAATTTAATTTTATTATTCAATATAGTTTCCTTCAAGGGCGATACAACGATTATAGCTGTCATATAATTTTTCGATACCATTTTTATAGTGCGATTTGTCTTTAACCTCAAAATAAAGCTTAATTTCGGTGACTACTTCTTCATCGGCGCTAAATTTCTTTCCAGCGAGCATTCTCTTGAGGTCTCAGAACAGGAAAAAGTCGCTGGGGACCAGATCTGGAGAATACCGTGAATGCGGAAGCAATTCGAAGACCAATTTATATAATTTTGCCATCGTTTTCATTGACTTGTGACATGGTGCATTGTCTTGATGAAACAGCACTTTCTTCTTCTTCAAATGGGGCCGTTTTTCTGCGATTTCATAGTTCAAACGCTCCAATGTCGATGTTGATGGTTGTTCCTTTTTCAAGATAGCCAATGAATATTAAACCCTGAGCATTCCAAAATACTGATGCCATAACTTTGCCTGCTGACTTTTGCATCTTTCCAAGCTTTAGAGTTGGTTCTTCTCGTGCAGTTCACTCCCTGACGATTGATTGGACTCCGATATGAAATTATGAAGCCATGTTTCACCCATTGTCATATATCGACACATAAATTCAGATTTATTACGATTAAACAGCTTCAAACACAGCTCAGAATCATCAATTCGTTGTTGTTTTTGATCAATTGTGAGCTCGTGCGGCACCCACTTTGCCTAGAGCTTTCTCATACCAAATATTCATTCACGATATGTCTAACACTTTCCTTTGATATCTTTAGAGTCTCAGATATTTTGATCAACTTCACTTTACGGTAATCTAAAATTATTTTGTGGACTTTTTTGATATTTTTGTCGCTAACAGCCTCTTTGGGGCGTCCACGGTGCGCATCTTCGTCGGAGTTCATTTCTCCTCGTTTAAACTTAGCAAACCACTTCTCAATGGTTGATTTTCCTGGTACAGAGTTCGAATAATGTTTCTCAAGCCAAGCCTTGGCTTCAGGAGTATTTTTTTTTCATTGGAAAGCAATGCTTTATAAACACGCGAAATTCCTTTTTATCCATTGTTTTTAAACTAACAAAAGTTGCTTCACTAAAAATACTATACCTCACAAACTGTTAGTCCGACAGCTGTCAAATTTATACACGTGTCTTTCGAAGGCTAGAACTAACTAAAAATCATATGTTTTTAATAATAGTAGCCCAATCCATGAGTCAGCCTACGAACTTTTCAGCCCAACTGTTAGATATATAATGAAAAAATATATAGAAACAATATCTCACTTGTTTAGATAACAATATCCGATGTGTAAATAGGCACAAGTGCAAAAATTATAACTTCTTAAATGTTATACAATCGTCCTATTATATTCTTACTTAATAATACTACCGTCTCACGATTAGTCTTACTCAATGAGAAAAAAAATAAGTTACATAATATGCATCTTTTGCCTGCCAAGAAAAAATTCCATTTATCCTCAACTCTCTTATTTTTCTAAAAAAAAAGGGAAAGCATATAAATGAGATATGGGGAAGTTTTAGGGACCATGTATTATAGCATAACTAAGCTTTTTATGAAAAAAATTCTTGGAAGAAACACCTTTTTTGCTATATTTACGGAACTTTTTTAAAACAATTTACCATTTTGTTCATTATTAAGGTTGTTCTATCTTTCCCTTCAATAACAATAAAATTTATTTAATTCATGGCCAAAAAAGGCAATCAACTGGGATGCACTTTGAATATTACACTAGAGATGAAATGTTAGTAGCACAAGTATTTATTTTTGCATTGCATCTTAAATATCTGCAAAACTAATTAATATAAATTTATTTTACATTTTGAAATCTGATTAAAAAAGAACTGTTTGTTTGAAATCGAGATAAATTCCTGTATAACTGTTACGAAAGCAGCACGTAATCCTGAAACCTCAGTTCCTTTCAATCGATATATCGAGTTACGATTTAATTTCTACACGAAGAAAGATTCGATTAATCTAAAGGACAAATGACTTCTGATTTGAATTCGGAATCAGAGATTCTTTCTTATCGATTTTCGGTTAATCGATACAGGAAAATTGTCATCGCATTTCACCAAGGAATTTATTTCTAAATGAAAGTTTCATGATAGCTTCGATTATAAAATTTGTATAAATTTTCCGCCGTATTTTATCAATACGAAAAGCTTGATTGAATTCTATTTTTAATATGATCTTTTAACGTCGCATTTTTTATCCTCCAAAAACTTCAATTTGCATCCCTAGATGAATGCATGAAACACTGCTTACACATTAATATTCCCTGAAAGAAAAAGAATTGATATTCCGTAAAAGAAGCTTAAAGAAAAATTTAGTTACGCTTTTCAGCAAATTGGCGGGACAATTCTAAAAGTTTTGGCAATCTTTCGATGTGTTACGTCTTTTCATGCAGCATTACGCTGAAATTTTTTATCGGTTATTCCAAGATTTTGTCAGTTATCTTCTTTCAGTAAGAGTTAAAAATAGCTTTAAAATATCCATAGTTAATAACTATTTACTTCGTAAAAATTGAACCATAATTTTAGTACCTTGAAATATAATATGTTATAAATTTGCTGCATTCTTAATGGAGGGTTTTCTTTCCAGTTAAACTATAGTTCTCATGGAAAAAAGTTTGTTTTCTTTCTAATTCATTTTCTTAGTCCTAGCTTGAAATCTTCATGGATTTTAGGAACATTCGAGATATGTTAACTAATAATTTTTAAATGGGTTTAAGCCTTAAAAATCCGACCAAAAGTCTTTAAACATATATTTTTTGGTGGATTGAAATCCTCCACTTTGCCCTTTATGCTCTGTTAGATTTTTCCTTCTATGTGTTTATAAAAATATTCAGCGTATCACTGAAATTTTTTTATCTGTTGTTTGGTGATTTCATCTGCTAGCTTCTCTCTGTAAGAATGATAAATATCAACCAAATATCGAAAGATAACAGTTAATTACAGTTACGTAAAATTTGCTCCAAAATTGAATCGTAATTTTAGTTTCTTTAAGCATAATAGTGGGCAATTTTGCTGCTACCTTAATATTGCCGAAAAGTGTGCATAGGTTAAATATATTCGTAGTCGAGATCTATAAAACATGGATTTATTTTTAAATCATGCAGTTTAGTTCTAGATGTCCTTATCGTTTGGATGAAATAGTCGAGAACTACTAATTAAATATTAATTTGGTTTAGGCTGTGAAAATCAGGACTTTTTCTCTGAATAAACATTTATTTGTTAATAGATTAAAGTTCTCAACCCTTAACGCACTGCTGGCAATGTTTCACCATGTTGAAGAAGAACATCATGCAAGTATTAATATGGTAGCAAGTTGTATCTTATGAGTGAGCAAATTAAACCTTCTTTAACTTTACAATAGTATGCGATGATTCAAGTCTAACAGAAACATGATTACATTTAACTATATACTCGTATACTAGTTTTAAGAAATTTTTCGATACTATGGTGCTAGGTACTATTCAATGTTGAACCGTATTTTTTGCAGTGTAACAGCATTCGTCAGCAATCATTACACTGTTCCAAATTCATTAGAGATTATTGAGAAAATTTAACCATCTTTCAACTAGATTGCAGTATACTTATGGTTTAAATTAAACGAAAACGTGGTCCAATTTAACAATGGATTAATTGATTGAATGCAAAAAACATTGGTCGATATTGTAGTTCTATATTTCTATTCATCATTGAACCGGTTTGAATCATTTGAACCGATTGCGAATCATGTGACAGTTCTATTATATTATTAGATACTGTAGAGATGGGTTATTTCTTCTGTTAATCCGACAGTCTCGTACTAAGTATAAAGCTCTTGTCGGGTGTACTTACAGTAAGAAAATAAAAATTTTGTAAGATGTGGGTTAGAATTTTTTGCTCCCAGAGGTATTTAATTATTATTTGTGCTTCTGTTATATTGTATTTGTTTACAGATTTCATTTAGTCCTTAACTTAGAAAGTGGCAACAAAAATAAAAACATGTTTCGCAATTATTTTTTAATTATCACTATATGCTTAGCATTTCTAGCTTCATATTTTTTAGATTTTTAGTTTTTAATTTTGAAGCGAAAGCTAATAAAAAGAATGTGATTTTTTCTAATTGCAAAATCGACACCACTTAAATTTGTACAAAGACGATGTAAATAATGTGTCGAGTAAAGAAGCTTAATTATTGATATGAGAATACCGTAATCGGAAAAATATTTAAATTCTTATTGACCGGTACAAAAACTTGTTACCACTTGACAATTCATCACTTTCTAATAAATTAATCCGAAAACTTTTTAATATGCGTAACTCGTTCGGACATGCCTGTCACTTTATATAAAAGTCAAATTGACTCCTCGAGATGACCAAGAAATGAAACCTCCTGTTACAATAGGTTAAATCAATAATCGATATGAACTAGCAACATCTCAAACGAGTTTCAGTTAGAGAAGGAAAAAAAACTCGAGATTATTATAACTTCTTTCTTTTATTAATCTACCAAAGAATAGTAATTGATGAATCCAGACATATATAGCGAAAGACACTGTCAAGATTTTTTTTTGTCCCCGTAGAAACTCCAGAGGGATGAGAAATATTGTCGCCTATCCGTAATAGATAATCATGATGGAATGTCCGTAGTTTAGATAGAAAGAGGGGGCTCTCGTAGCAGATTCTTCCAAGAAATATGATCCTCATATAAAATTTTATAGCGTTCTTTATGTTACCTTAAGGATACATATTACGTTTTATTTGCTCAGGAAGAATTACAATATATGATACTTCTTCAGCAATTGAAAAATTTATAGTATTTGGGGCAATATATTTTTCTATATTAAAAATCTTGAATTTATTTTTTGGAGGATGAAATTAAGTTAAATCAAATGTTTTATTAAATGACAGGTCTTTCTAAATAATGTCATTCATTCACGAAACCTGTTTAATTGATTTAATTAATTTAAATTCGTATTTAAATTACTTAAAAGCTTTTTTTAAAATTTTAATGAATTATTTTCTTATTTTGTCTTGATTACATTGATATCTCAATAAAACCGAAAATTAATTAGACTGAAGATATTGATTTATTTTCAATTTAACCACTATTGATAGCGAACTAACTAAATAAAAACATCATATTTTAGTTTACTTGATAGTCTAAAAACATCAAAGTGGTAAGAATTTCGTTTGCTGATAAGATCGGCACTTATAGAAAAAATGTGTACCTATATTATAATTAATGCAACACGATATTGCAGATAAAAACAAATATGTTTATGTAAGAAATAAAACATTTCTGTCAAATCTTAATATCGACAGAAAATTGTTGATGTAATTAAAATCTGCGCAATTGACTTAAAATTGTATTTAAATTGCATACGCTTCTTATTTTATTTTAATTACGTATATTTTTTTATTTTATCTCGATTATATTAATATCTTCAAGAACGCAGAAAAAAGAGCCGCTGAAATTTTTAATTTAATTTAAACCATTTGGTACATCCACTATTGACAGTGAACTTACGAAATAAAAAAAGTAAAACAGAAGAAAAACATATTTAGTTATACGTGATGGAGACAAAAAGCAATAACTGTTGCAAGAATTTTGTCTGCTTTCTCCACCACACGTGCTGATCGTATAAGCTGAGCATGCAGCACGGCATCTTAGATAAAAACAAATATGCTCATATTCTAACTTAATACATATCAGAAACGTAATCTTAATATCTATATCGAATTTCGGATATAATTAAAACCTGATCAATGGATTTAAAATTTTATTTATATTTCAGAATCATTTTATTTTGATTAAATATCATCATTTTGTATTTATCTTGATATCATTAATGTCTTAATTAACGCGTATTTTAATTTGTTTTAAACTGGTTCAATTACTATTAATAGTAAACTAACTAAATAAAAATATAAAATTTTGGTTTTCGTGATAGTCCAAAAACGAAAAACTGCAAGACTTTTTTTCTGATTTCACCATACGTGCTGATCTTATAGATCATACAACACAACAACGAATATTAAAGAAGGATTTATTTCCATTAAATATCATTATTTTTCATTTAACCTTGAATACATTAATGAGATAACCAACGCAAAAATCAGTTAACGCAGAATATTAGTTTGTTTTAAACCATTTTATACACTCACTATAACTAACGCAATAAAAAAAAACTAATATTTTGGTTCACGTGATATTCCAAAAACGCAACAGCTGCAAGAATTTGTCTATCTCCATACGTGCTGATTCTATAGCTCATACAGCACGACATCTTAGATAAAAGCGAATATGTTCATATGCGAAATAAAACATCTCTATCGAATATTACAGAAGAAAAAAATATCTTCTACAGTATGAAGGGGGGGGGAGGTAAACGGAACACTGGACAAACATTCCAAAAACACGTACATCGATATACTCGGCTAAGCTGACCATTGCCACAGAAAAAAAAAAAAAAAAAACTCGCAAAACTGAAGATGTTGTTTTTTTTCTTGATATATTTTTTAGAGTTAGAGATATTTGCCATCCGATCACGAATCTCTTCTATTCCTTTGGTTAAGTAAAGTGCCGGGCTGAGAGAACAATAGAACGAAACTGTTTTGTTGTATTCAATGTTTTTTGGCGTTCGTAATCTTGGTTTCTGTGGTTAAGACTCCTGGGAGTCAATAGAGAAAGAAAAGAAGAATTTCTGATTTTAGTGGTGTCTTCTTCCATTCAAGTGACGAAGTTTACTCGCCTCAACCACTCGACATGTTTGCGAACAAATTGTTTTGTTCTATCCCTTATATTTGTCTCCAACAGTTTTTCAAAGGGTTGAGGAATTCTCTTTCGTTGTCTGAAAAAATAAACTGTTCGAATTGAAACTAAAGAATATTCCATGATTCGACAAAAATCGAAGACAGATTGTAAATATTTAAAATGTATACATTCGTGTATTTAAAGCAGAAAACCTAAGCATTTTTTATTTCTTAAGGAACTCTAAACATCTTCAGTTAAGTTATTTAAAACCCTTAAAAATGCCCAAAGATCTCTTACTCTCAAAATCCAGTGACTAAAAATGCTCCATTGTTCATAATCAAACATTTACGGAAACCAGAACACAGGAACGCCCAAACTCTCCAATAAGACAATTTTAAATACAGATTATAAGAATGATAAAAAATTTCTAACAAGACATTATATAAACCTAATAATAGAATAGCTCCACATTCTCAATCAAATGTTAGAGTATCTTAACATTGCTAATTAACCCTTTAACAGCCGAAATTCTCGTCCTTTGACATGCACTTTTTTAAAAAACTTAAAAAGGGAAAACTTATTTAATTTTTTAAACTTGTATTGGTAAAAAAAAGACATTTGCCTTTACCAAAATATAGTGGGAAGTTGCCTAAATCGTACCTCTCCAAAATTGTGTTACCTGAATTTCAAAAGAAACATAGAGTTAAAGAATGCTCTAGTGGAAAAATTAGGAACCTTTTTTTAATGTGGAGATCTATGCAGAAGAGTCCGGCCAATGTGCACTTGCCTTAAGTTTTTATTTAAGTCAATCGGATTACGAGTTTTCAATGAAAATTCTGTGTATAGGAAAACTAATTATTATTATATACATCGTAGAATCCTAAGCAACTTATTTTTTCTGCTCTATTTGCTTCTTCGCTGCCTAATTATTGATAAGGTTTGGAATAATACATTGCTTTAAACGCTACCTGGAATCCTAAATCATACTTCGTGTGCAGTTCTTCAAAATCACACATGTACTATTTAAGAGCAAACGTATCAACAGGTTCTCTTTTTACTGTAATGTTAACTGATGAAAAGCGGCAGAGAAAACTATTTTTGGACTAACTTCCATCCACCACCAGTTGTAATAAGACTGCAACAATTGAAAACAGTGTTGAAAAGCATTTCATTCTTTTGGTGCGTTAATAGCCATTGTATAAAACTGATTTTTCTTAACAGCAGAAAACCTCAACCTATTAGCGAATCAATTACTTGGATACTGAAGAACGAATCATTCATTTGGAAAACTGAGCCATTTCAGTAAATTCAATGGGATTTGCTATCTTTATGATGAGATTTAGTTTCCTTATTCCAAGGAAGGACGAATCATTCAGTTGAAAACTAAGCCATTTCAGTAAATTCAATGGGATTTGCTATCTTTATGATGAGATTTAGTCTCCCTATTCCAAGGAAGGACGAATCATTCAGTTGGAAACTAAGCCATTTCAGTAAATTCAATGGGATTTGCTATCTTTATGATGAGATTTAGTCTCCATATTCCAAGGAAGGACGAATCATTCAGTTGAAAACTAAGCCATTTTAGTAAATTCAATGGGATTTGCTATCTTTATGATGAGATTTAGTCTCCCTATTCCAAGGAAGGACGAACCATTCAGTTGGAAACTAAGCCATTTCAGTAAATTCAATGGGATTTGCTATCTTTATGATGAGATTTTGTTTCTTTATTCCAAGCAAGGACGAAACATTCGGTTGGAAACTAAGCCATTTCAGTAAATTCTATGAAATTTAATTAGTAATTTTGTTATCGTGATTGAACAATTGTCACTGTCTGCTTATTTATTTAATCATAAATACCCAATAATTTTAAGGTTGGTGTAATCTAGGGAGCAGATGACGCAAATTCGTCTACTGGTTTTCTAAATGGTACCACTTGAGGGCCTTGCGAAACAGTTTTTAGTACTTACAACACAAACATTATTACTATATAAAAAAAATTTAAGTAGCTGAATAAATGTATTTCGTTTTAGAAATATTTCAACTGTTATTTTTCTTGATTTGTGAGTAATAAAAATTTAAATGGAAGAAGTTGTATAATTTAGGCAACTTTCCTCTATTAATAACATAAAGTAACTATCTTTTGAAATGAAATGGTGTATTTTTGATATTTTTTGGAAACTTAGATGGTAATAACATTAAAAATTATCAATTATCATAAAAATTTACACTTCAACCGAGTGTTGCGCAACCGAAACGTTAGCCGGAGATGAAAATAAGTACAATAAAAAATTAGCTTATACTTCGAGATTGTTCAAAAATTTCGCCTAAAATAGTTTAAAACTCTGATCATAAAAACGCTCAAATATTCATAATATTTACAACATTTTAAACACTTGAACATAGAAACATCCACACATTCCAAATAAAACAGATAAAAATTCTAACCTGATTAAAAACAAATGTTTCTAGTAACATTTTATGTATGTATGTATAAGGAGCATTTTATGTAACATTTCATGTACCTAAATTCTCTGCATATCCAATTCCAAACATTTTTATCTAAACATTTGAAAAGCTTGGTCTGAAGAATATCAAAACATTTCTAATACAACATTAAAAACCTTACCATTAAAATATTTACGAGACGTTTCTAATTAAATATTTAAAAGTCCCGATTATAACATTTCAAACATTAATTTATAGATAATTTTGCTAATGACATTATAATTCGACAATCAAAATTAGGGGTTAATCGTTTAATTGGTTATTCCCCAGTAGGGATTTCAGTAAGGAAATTGCTTGAAAAATTAGTAATAAACAGTTGAAGATATTTAAAGCGTTTATTAAGAATATCTAGAGTTATTATTTAATTTATTCATTATCCGATTAAAAAAGTCATAAAATAATATATTGTATAGAAGTCAGTTTCAACATAAAGTATTTTCCTCACAGCAATTGTTGTTATTCAATGGAATAATATTACTTATAACGAACCGATTGGGGTCTCAGTGGTCATAGGGACAACTTTTCTAAGTGTTGCCAATTCGTGTTTCGGGACTAAAATTTAAAAATTATTTTTTTCCCTTTTTTCCGAAATTTGCATTACACTTTCTTATTATTTTTTCCATTTATTTCCTTTTTTTATTATCTTTGTATAGTGTTTTAGAATTCTGCTTAATTAATTTTTTTTCAAAGGGTATATATATATATATATATATATATATATATATATATATA
The DNA here is from genome assembly GCF_982258835.1 of Parasteatoda tepidariorum. Classification (NCBI taxonomy): domain Eukaryota; kingdom Metazoa; phylum Arthropoda; class Arachnida; order Araneae; family Theridiidae; genus Parasteatoda; species Parasteatoda tepidariorum. The sequence continues at coordinate 100,313,715 of NC_141757.1, forward strand.
TATATATATATATATATATATATATATATATATATATGTATATATATATATGTATATATATATATATATATATATATATATATATATATATATATATATATATATATATATATATATATATATATATATATATATATATATATATATATATATATATATATATATATATATATATATATATAAACAGGTATTGACACAAACTTGTGGCTTTTTTCAGTGAATAAATATCTGAAAAAGGAAATTTTATATTCTGTTTCCATCATCTTCTTTTCCAAGAAATTCTTTTACAGTCTTATTACACGCTTTCTAACGATATCTATTTTTAACGATAACCGTCTCTCCCATGGTAGCAATCAAAATAAAAATACCCTACCATCGAAACGATCATAGAGCAAGATTTCCAAGATAAGTTGAAAAATATCCTTTCTCTTTTTTCCTCTTTTCAACCGAATTCTCATTAAAATGCGAGAAGTATGAACAGAGTAAGAGAAAATAAATAAATAAAAAAAATCAGTTTATTATTCCTTACTGGAAATATCCGATTTTTTAGGGAAATGCTTTGAAAAGTCAGACTATTTTCCACCACCTAGAAGCATCGTTTTGTTTTCATAACTCATAAACGCAGTGTAATTCTATACATTAAAACCACAGTACCGTTTTGTAAGAGCAGGCGAGAAAATAAGATAACGATATTCCACTTCTATTTTGCGCTTTTCCTGTTTATTTCGCTCGAAAAAGTTGTGGAAAAAAAAAGTTGGGAAAATATAAAAATGAAGAAAAGTTTTATCAGATACCAAAAATAAGCTTTCTAAAGCTTCAGGCGTGGTTTTAAAATGAAGAAAATTCCACGCTATAAGAGTTGCAGACGATTCGGAGAAAAGCATAAAAAAGCTTTGCCGTCTAAAAAAAAATTTTTGCAAACTATTTTTTTTCCTGTTTGCGACTGCAAAAGATTTTACAGAGTATTCTGTTTTAGGTTGCGGAACATAAGATAAAAGAAACTTTTCGCTCTCACTTTTTTTTCTCCAAAACAGTGTTTTGCAAATAGATCTAGGGCACTTACGCTGCGTTATTTTCTGGATATTTCAATTCAGTTCGATTTTTATTAGTTTAAACCTCCGAAAAATTCTACTTTCAAATAAAGGATAACACTATGTGCCATGTCTCCTCAGAAAAAAAGCAAACGAGTATAAAATGTGGATTCTATCGGTTCTGATTTGCAATTCAACTCCTTCGAAATATGGAGATTCGGCAGATCTGTGTTCAAAAGAAGAATATAAAAAATAAGCGGAGAAAAAAATAAATAAAAACGCAGCCATGTTTATTCACCGAAAATTTTCGCTTTATTTTTAGTTCGTTTTCTAATATTATTCTACTTTCGAAAATAAGATTATTCAAAGCATATTATAAAGTTAAGCGAAAGTTTGGAAAGATTTTTCTTTTGGTGCAAAAAGATGTATTAAAATCGTGACATCATATTCGAATGGATTAAATTGAAAAGTGAAGCGTTCTGGAAAAGGAAGTTTCTTTTGCGGAAATGTAATCAAATTCAACATCGTTGGGTAATATAAACCTTTTTTTTTTTTTTTTTTTTGATATACACATGATTCATTCAAATCCGTGGAATTCATTAACAGAAACTTTATTTCATGAAATAAATTTCGTTCGTAAAATGGAAGGAATAGTGGAGATAAATATTTTGCTTAGTTTAAGTTGCAAAACTTGTTCTGAAACTCTCAATTCAGCTTAGGACCAGAAAAATAATCTAAAAGATTCTGAGACTAAATTTTAAATTCAAAAATATTTCACACGACACACGAATTCAATATTCGTTAAACCAAATATTAATGTATTAGTAATCATCAAACCAATTAATGATAAATTAATATTTGGTAAAACAACTCTTTATATATTAAATACTGATTATTTATGTGTTGAAAATATTTAGTTGTATGCAGTAAACTAAATATTAATATATTTTTCGATCAACCAAACACTAATATATTAATATTCACCCAATAGGTAATGAATAAACTAATATTTGGTTACCGAAATATTAAAATATGTGCCTCTGTTGCCAATAATAAATTATTTCTAAAAATAACATATTACTTACAAGATAAATTATATACGCATAGGAAATTTTTATACAAAGTAGAAAATCTGCATCTTCAAAGGGTTAAAGCTAATAGTATTCAAGTGGCAATCTATAATAAGGAAGAATGGCCACACTTTGTTAAATATGTTTACACTTAAGGTGGCAACTCTTCTAACATTTTTTGGAATAAATTTTTATTTTATAAAACTGTTATAATTTTTCTGTATAAAGTTCCACTTTCACGCAGATCACTTTAAGGTAATTATTAAACACTTTACTGAAGATGTTGCTCTTAAGGTGATAACTCTTTTAAGCATTTCAACGCTCGACTATGAACTAATTTCGAGTTAGAATCTCATTCCTTTCCCGCTCATAAAACCTATTTTCCTCAACCTTATTTTACTTAAGCGGTAACAGAGTAGAATAAAAAAAGTTTGATTTTGTATTTTTGGGAATAAATCTTTCGATAAAACGAATAATTTTTGCCGTAAAAAATCCTTTGGTGTGCTGATTACTTCTAATTAATGCATTTCATTGAAGATGGTAACTATTTTAATATTTTAGTGATTTATCTTTAACTAATTTCAAGGTAGAAGTTAATTTATTTTTCCGGACTACAAACAGAGCTTTCTCTATGTTAATTAGCGAATAAGGAGTAGCAGAAAAAAAATTAATTTTGTAACTTTTGGAATGAAGTTTTTTTTTGTTGTTTCGTTTAAAACTGTTAAAAAAAATTCTGAATGAATTTTTTTATGTGCATATCACTTCTGGATAATGCAATTTTTTAACCTCTTGTTCAAGATTTTTACATTTAAGGTTTTAATTCTTTTAACATTTTAACGCTTGACCTTCAACTAAATTCTAGGTAGATTCCTTTATCGAACAACAAACCTATTTTTCTCTATGTTATACGTTATTCCATGAAGAAACATTGCATAGCATTAAAAATAGTAGAAAAAGTCTGATTATGCAATTTTTGGAACTAAGTATTCTGCAAGAAGCTCATTTTTAATGCATATACTACTTCCGAGTAATGCTTATCCATTTTTTTCTTATCTAAAATTTGAATTGCATTAGATTTTAAATTCTTAGAATTGATAACACGTAGAAATAAAATCGAATGCTTTATTTTTAAAATTGCCATGAATGCAAAACCGGTATCTCTTTGGGAATTCTGATTTGAAAGATGAAATTAAGATATTTTTAAGTTGTTATCTGTAAACCTTATCTAACGATTTATTGAATTTTCTATCTCAAAATGGTATACGCATTGAATTTTAATAGATTTTCTAAGAAAAAAAAGATATCTTGTATTTTCGCTCCACTAGAAAAATAAACATAATGGATTTATGAATCCGATGCAACTTTAGGGAATTCGTCTGATCTAAATTGATCTTTTCTTCATCCTATTTTATGGCTATTTAAGTACTTTTAAAGAACGGAAAACGATTAATGTATGGTAATCAATTCATTTGTATGGATATTATCCAGATCATTCTAAACGCATTTCATAGAATAAATTTGCGCTAATTATTACCAATTTAAGTGCTTAGGCATGTTCCTTATTTACATTTCAAGCACTTTATCTTCTTTCAAGTTCCAGCCAAACACAGGATTTTACATTTAGAAAGAAAAGTAAAAGTTGTCAATAGATAAGAAATGGGTTTTTAGAAAAAGACAGCCCTATCTTGGGATTTTTAGCTGCATTAAGGTACTTGAGGGTACAGTCAATATCTTTCCTTCTATATAAACAGGAGAAGAAAAGAAGAAAATATCGCATCTTTTAGTGCTTTTTTCCCCTTGAATAATGTCTTTGTTGCGCCATAAAAGTCATTCCGAAGATGCAAATGTTTGGACCTTAATGCCGAAGGATCGTAGTAAAGAAGAATTTATGGTACACTTTTAGATGTATTCCGAGCGTTGGATTTGAATTCACTTTGGCGATGGTTTGGGGAATAAGGAGGAGATGCCAAGTTTGACACTTTTTAGCTTCCGGGGTTTGAAGAAAGTCTTGAATAAATGTATGCTTTTGACAGTGGGACATGCTTTCACGCCACAACTACTAAATGCGCAGTTTTTGATATCTTGAAATTAGGTATTGTGTATTTCCGATTTGAGTTAATGCTAAAAGATAGCCTTGATGCATGTCATTCGAAATCGCGTTACTTGATTTGATTAGACCAAAGCTTCACTTTTTTCTTACATGATGTGTTAACTTAATCAAAGGATGTAACTATCATCGACTCAAATAATCAGTGGTTGTACTTACATTAAAACAAATTATTTTCGAACCTACTGATAAATATTTCGATAGTAAAAAATCGATTTTATCTAACTCTAAATGCAATATGCGTTAAACTCTAATCTTTACATTTCGAATTATTCATTGATTGATTAATTAATTAATCAATCAATTGGTTGGTTAATTAATTTTTGTTAGGAAAGTGAGGCTTAGTGAAATAATAGTTATTTTAAAACTTTTATTTTGAAAGTAGCAGCTTAATTTAACCGTTGTTTCATTTCACTAAGTAACCAATGATTTTACTTACATGAAAATTAGGTTTGACTATTGAGTACATACTCGAGTATACAATATCGGTTTCATCTGCATCGAAAATGCAATATGATCCTCTAATAGTTTTTACATTTGGTATTGCACTCAATGTAATTTAATTTACTCCTGTTAGGAAATGAGGCTTATAAAAAAATAATAATTTCAAATTTTTAGGGATTATATTTCGACGCAGATATTATGAAAATTGTATTTGTCCATGCAATGTAATAAAATGTTGGGTATTTCTTAGATTTAAGTAGTCAATGATTTTACTTACATTAAATTGGTGTGGTGATAAATTCTTTGACTAATACACTAACGATTTTATAAATATTAAATGATTATCGATTTCATTTATATTATCTACATTATCTATATTATCTACATTATAGATTTTATCTATATTATTTTAACTATATGTAGCACACAACATAATTTATGATTTTAACTTTTAAAATTTACATCACTTTCATTGATTAATATAAAGTTATTTAATGGAAGTAAATTGAAACTAATCTATAACTAGTCATTTAATATTTTAGACAATGCCAGTTATAATATAACGTCTGTCATATATAATTACCATTAGCCCATTATAACTTTAATTTATAAGCACATTAAAATTCTGGGAGCCATAAATTCATTCTATTAAAACACGCTTAATTATTGTAAATAAAAAATTGATTTATTGCTGTGAATTTCTTTTCTTAAAAAAGAAAAAAAAAGTTGCTTTTTATTTTCCTATTATAACAGCATCACTATCTAAATACTCACAGCGCGGAAGAATACAGATTAAAATGAAGATTAATTGCTTTTTAAAATAATGTAATAGTCTAAAAAGGCACTTTTTTTTGTGCGTGAGTATAATTTTGTACTTGATTCATAACTGCATTTTAAAGTGAACAGATGCAATTTTGGGTTTCAAAAAAAAAAAAAAAAAAAAAAGTAAATAATTCCCCTTAAAACATGTCTTATTATTTCTTCGCTCACCTTCATCCTTTTACTTAAATTAAAACTTACTATTCATCATCACACCCCTGAACATGCTTTTGTTCAGTTTTTGCTCGTATTATTTTTTTTCTTTATTTTTTTTTCTTTTTCACTGTCATACATTAAACGAAGTGGAAGCTTTAACAATCTAAGACGTAAGAATGTGAAGCCAAAAAAAGGAAAGAAAGAAAGAAAATTATCTGGAAGGGATTTAATGAACATTTATGTTTCAACAATGCTTTCTTACTTGTTTGCGAACGGAAAAATTATCTCGAACTAATTAATTTTCACTCATAATCAAAATGTGAGATTTTTCTTTTATGTCAAGTTGCTGTTTTGGGATGCCTCAAAATTTTCGAGGACAATTTTGTAGAATGATTTAAGGTTATTGTTTGGTGGACAATTTTAGTAGCCATCTTACTTCATGAAGCGAGCTGATGTGGGAAACAAAACACTTCAAACCTTCGTCGCGTATTGTTGAGCTGTATATAATTAAAGAACAAAAACTAAGTGAACTTATTTGCGCAAAAAAATGTTTTTTGTTGTTGTTGTAAACTTTATTAAAAAGGTTTGAAAAATAACAGCGATTAGATCTATATAAATAGCCGTATTAAGTTTGTTTAATTTATTCCTTCAATTAGTATCAATAAATAAGTTTAAATCAAACAAGGTATGCTTTAAAATGAAATAATTTCTGAATGAGATCTAAACGGAATAAATTTCCATTCGATTTTTTTTAAGTTTAAATAAATCTTTAAAAGTTCAGAAGTTATTTAATAGTTTGTTTAAACTTCTACGGCTATTTTAGAGTACATTTTTCAGCTGATTTAGTCTCTTGTGACTGCTTGACCCCAGATAGCCTCAGATGGATGAATACCAGCTTCTCTGGAAAGTAAAGGCGGTCGGAGCTCAATCTTGGCCAATTATGAAATTGTTGAGCTTTAATGCCTAAGATCCTTTGACACTCAACAGACTGCAGCAAGAATGATATTTTTAAAAAATTTAATAAAACATTTATGAAAATTATATTAGTTAATTAGCAATTAAAGCCTGTACTTTGTTAAATATTACAATCAAAAATGACAAATCTCATACATATAATTTATTTATTAACATCACTTTAAAAATTAAATATTAAATATAATTAAAAAATATATATAATTAAAAAAAATTAAACAAAAACCATTTTTAATGAAATAGAAAGGTACTTCTGATATCTAAAAATTTTAAGGAAGCAGATTGATTAAGTGGTTGTTAGTAACTGTCTAATGAAACTATTTTTATTTAACTGCTTATTTATTCACTTCCGTTTGGAGAAAGCTACGCGTATTTACGTGATTTCCGAATTCTGTATTTTGCCAAAGATACAGGATTACAGGACAAATTCTATTAGTAAGATAGCTTTTTTGCCACTGCATTGCTATTTGTATTCACGTGATTTATAGTCCTCACTTCTAAAAGATAGACTTTCCGTTACCGCATCGCAACATCGATTATCGGGATTTCGTATTGAAGTTTGAATTAGCGAAGTTCTATAAGTATTTGGTGAGTTGAGGAGAAAATGTCCTTTTTATACGTTTATAAAGGGGATCATTTTTATATGAACTGTTTTATTTTTCTATGACATCTAAATCCGTCGAAGAGCAGTCAAAGCTCGATGTGGCATATTGCAAGAAGTTCGCAATGTAATCTTTTCTTTTATTGCTGTTTTTACATCTAATATTTCTACTTGTTTATTACGACAAGCTCAATTGCCGTTATAATGGAGAGGAAGAATCCCATTTGTGTGTGTTCATCTGTGATGTCACCTGCACAGATTAAGCAGAAATTTAAAATTAACACCAGTAAGACTGAATACTGTTGCGTGAAAATTCGTCCATGCGAACAAAATCTAATAATCCGCTTTGTTTTTAAATATTTTGCATAAGGTACAACGTAAAAAAAAATTGTTCCTGTAGCTTTACACTCAATATTTAATGGTATAAAATCAGCTACTGTAAAGGAAGAACTAACCAGAATATCTCTCAATATTTTTCAGTTCGGAAAGAAAAACG